>NC_135502.1:105750188-105927688 GCF_052857255.1 Amblyomma americanum | reverse complement strand
AACGGACATGGTCACGTGACCTAGGATGTAACGGATGGACACTACGAGGTCACGTGACGGGATGGACTGTCACCGCGAGTATGAGCCATTAAAGGCTTTCGCCTTAATATATTGGCTTATTTAAAAAGAACTAAAAACATAGCACCCCTGGTCACAACACTTTCATACAACGTGCTTACTTTCAATTTTAATGGTAAGTTGATAAGTCCGAAGTAAGGCAAGGAAGTTATTTTACGCCCGAGGGAATAAAATAAAGGGGACACTTCATTTGATTACGTGTTGCGAATATGGCATGATTAAAATCGGTGAGTTTTATGACAGACAACACCTGTTTTTTCCTATGACTAGGCTTGAGTTTTCAACGATGCATGTGGACAAGGGGGGGGGGGGGGGGAGAAGCGGAGAGGAAAGGTGGCAGGTGGCACGTCACGTGACCTGATGACGTCATATTTTCTGCTTTAATGAATGAATTATATCACAGATGAAAATGCAGACTTTTTTTCGTTATGGGGCTTCCGATGATGTCGCATTAAACAAAGATTGCAGGGAGAGAGCTACTTCAAAGCGAACCCACACACCAGGCTGCGTGGGCCCGGGGAAACTACCCTAATCACACCTGTGATGTGATCACCTTTGTGGTGGAAATCAGATCGCGTTTGAGGACAGAGTGGGATTTGGTAATTGATCCATGTAGTGTCCAGTTTCCTTACCCGCCTCCGTACAGAGCGAGCACTCGCTCTCTGCTTCTTAAGTGGTCTCTGGCCTCCAAGCATATTTCCATGGAACTGAACATTCGCCGGGGTTGGCGACTCTCCGACGTAGGCCACCCTTAGGGGGGAACGGATCTGGGGTCCCCTCCTCCAACACCAGTCCCCCCCGCCCCGCTTAACTGCCTGGACTGCTGGAGATTGGTATTTTCTCTAGTTGCATGGTTGCTCAGCTCTTACTCCAAGGAATTTGTTCAAACATGGGAACACGTTCGCGGATTTTAGACCTAGCATATAGTGTACGACGCCGAGTTTTCTCTACCAGCAGGGTGTTTAATTCCGTCCTTACTTGCACCCTCCCGCACCTATTGAGGTACAACCGCCCCTTTTGAATTGCGTCACTGATGTTAAAACGAAATTTGGCTACCACTGTATGGTGCGTCATCGATGACATGACGATACTTTTTGCTGCCTAAGTCTTCGTCCACGTGATGTTTTCGCAGGGCAAATACTAGCTGTTATTCGGTATTTACTGCTTTGATGTTCCGAAATTTCAGGTCTTACTGGCCTGTGGGTGTCACTACTAAACAAGTCTTTTACGCAGATTCCAGCCAAAGATGACTTCTCTGCAAGCCATGCTTGCTTGGTTCGCCCAACCGCAAGGCGCCTTTACACCATTCTTCGTGACCTGTTCAGGTGACGGGTAAGGGAGCTCACCACAGCGCCTGTAATCAGAGCGTCGGTTTACGATGCAGCGGATACATCAGCGGCCGGTAGATGAAACCTATACGGCCTATCTTCGAAAGGACATGTGCTAGCAGGTACGCAGAGCGGACTTTTGAAGGTCACTAGAGCGGCATCTGCTCAAATGTTTGTGTTATTGAGGGTAAACAGCTGATAAATTTTGTTTACGCGGCAAAAGCAGAATTTTACCGAGACTTTTGTAACCGTGCATATGGCGAATGAATACGTTGTGTATATACTCTTGCAGAGAAAATAAACGCGACAAAAACAAACCTATATGTCATAAGCCTGAAGGCTGTTTTGTGAGAGCTTGATTTTTATTTCTGACGTCAAAGAAGGCCCAGAGACGCACTTGCAGCAAACTGATTGTGTCGTCCTCTCTGTTTTCTTTTCCGTTCCCTGCTACCCACTGACGCACAGAGAATACCAGTGGTTGCAACAAAGACGTGGTAGGAATTCCTATTACAGAAAACCCGACTGACCCAAAAAAAAAATGTGAGAGAGCGAGATCTCCTGGAACGCAGTCTCGAGGCGATTTTGGGCAATAAAAGCGCGGCATAACAAAAACAGCGCTCTGGGTGAAAAAAACAAAAACGTCTCCTTCTAAGGAGCGCAAAGAATGCGCATGTTTCCCACAAGTTCGTGAGAAAGGCCTGTAAAAGTGGCGCAGTAATTTTATTGCGCAGGTGCTGCTAGTATTCCAGAATACCGATAATTACACCTATACGCAAACATTCCTTAGTTATCGCTTGTTGCATCTGTTCCCTGACACACAGCTTTCAGCCTCAAGCAAAGTGTTGCTACTTAGGAGAAAAGATTCTTCAAGAATGTGTATCAGTAGAAATAAACCAGGAGCGAATGGAATCTCAGCGACTGCCCGAGGCGAAAGAGTCAAAGTCCCCGACGAAATGCGGAAGTTGGGTAACGTTCACTGAAGGTACACGAAAGAATGCAGAGGTCAGGTTAGAATCTGTTGTTCCCGTCAATTCAAAAAGCACTTGAAGGAACGTTTTAAAAGCATCGGCTTAGCAGTGCGCTAACGTATCTTATGTAACGAATGGCGAGATAAAGTTTTTTTTTTAAATTGAAAATTCATTTTTTTATCTACTGTTTAACGACAAAGCGACTCGAAAACTGCCACATTTTTTGTGGGCATATGCTGAAAGTGCTTTACCACCGTGCTTCTAGAATGAAATTGCCACATGACCTAATCTGCTAGGTGGCTTTTATTTCTGGTCTCTACTGGCGAATCAAGAATCATCCAAGTCAAGCATGAGAGATTCAACTGTAGGAGATACAGGCTGGAAAGACAATGTTGCCACTTAGTGATGGCGGCAGTCCGCCGGTGAGGAAAACAGCGAAAAGGGCTTAGAAACTATTTATTGAGTGGACCTGCGCCCACAAAGAACTGAATGACTCTGCGGCGGCGTAGTAACAAGCGTGCTCGGCGGTCGTCGGACAGAATGCCTGGCACTCTCGGCCAGGCTCCATTTAAAGTTAACAACGAACTTTTGAGATAAAGCATGGAAAGTTACCACAAGAGTCTGGAACAGCGTAGAATCGCTTGCACTTGGCTGCAATCTTTCGAGATAACTCTGGTCGCGTCTTGCATCACAATTAAAGCGATCAAGCCGCATGGCAGCAGCATTAAGCTTGAAAAAATAGACATTAGAAAGCTGTGCGGCAAAATCATTAAGGTAGCTTGCCAACTGGCGGCGCACAAAGCGCCGCTTCAGGTGCTGCTCTCCTTACTTCATTACAAATTTGTGACCGACGAAATTGGCGCCTCGATGTTCGTTGTGTATTCACGCTATAGCCTGAATAGCTTGGAGCAAAAAACCTCACCTTGACCCCCGCATTTTGAGACTAGAGCACCTAAATTGCTATGAGCCGAAATAAAGTGGGCATGTGTAAAGGAAAATTTGGTGCTTTGGCGTATCCAGGAAACATTCACTGGCAGCGAAGTCTAGCTTACATGACAGATTCTAGTACGATGAAGCTTGCTAAACCGACCTCTGATGCATCGAACTATACACGAGTGAGCAGACTGCGTTTTTTCCCGCTTCAAAGGAAGATTATTATCTGAGTTCTCTTTCTACTTAGTCCTCGCATTGAAGTTGGCAGTATCGATCAGCTGAGTATGCGTGTACAAAATGAAATTGTGCTTCCTGACCACAGGCTATAGAAATTTCTCAGAGAGCTTTTGCTAACTATAACCGAAATATTGCTTAAATGGCGACATGGCATATCCTAAGCCCTTGCAAAAAGAAATTTTGCCACTGAGTGCTATGTCCCCGTTCCTTCCAGCGTAGAATGTCATCTCTGCCCAGGACTCTGCTTTCTAAGCATGAATAGAAATATTTTCAGGATGAAGCGCTTCGCTGTCCACCGAGAAACTTCCCTCAAGGAAACGACAATACGCAGGTTTAGCTGCCCAGCTCACATGCTAGACAAGACAACGACCTTTTTATTTAGCGCGAAGTACTGAAAAGAGAATGAGAAAAAAGGGTACGCGTGCAATTAAGATGCGAACGGTAAGTGCCTTTACGTCTGTCACAAAACATCAAAGGTAACCATTCTCATGCTTCAAGAACGTGGTCTGTCCCAAGACTAAATCCTCCAATAAACTAGGGCGCCATATGCAAAACGAACATTTCGCACAAACGCGTAGAGACGCCGTCAAAGCTTAACGGGAACTGACCATCGACGCACTTCCATTCCCACTGCTCAATGTAACTTCAGTCTTGCAACGACGGCTTCATGCGCATGCGAGTGTGTTTAGTCTAATTTCATGACGAATTTATATTTGCTGTTTATTGTAAGCAAATTTCTCAAGAAACATTTGCTTATCACCGTGCTGATTCGAGTCAAAACTCACGGTGGTTTTGCTATCCTTCTAAATATCTGCTCTTGTAAGTGGAGAAAATGCTCTGAAGCATTATGGTGAAATATTCTTTATCCAAATATGATGCCTTTTGCAGGCACACAAATATAATACAAATACATAATTTTACAAGCACGAGTCAAGCGCAGAGTGCAACAAAAAGCACTGACTAATAACGAGATCACTCGCACGAATACAATACACCACTTCTTGTGGTCCTTCCCAGACTTCCAGAACGCGGCGTCAGTTCTGCATGCGAATCGTGAATCCAATTGGAAACACAGTGTCGTTGCTGCCTCCCTAACAGATAAAATGTATTTACTTGTCCATATCTTGCAACTTCCAGTAGCACGCGTTGAATTGGAAGCTTGTTTTTTTCCACTCCAAACTGGCATTCGGCTATCGCTCGAAGAAAACCCAATTACCTCGCCGCTTCTCGCACAGCGCAAAAGACGGCGGTGGCTCTGTTGCGCAATGCAGTTTCATTGCACGAAAACATTGACAAAAATAAAACACTTGGAAAGTCCGGTATCGATCGAAACAAAGCTGCAGTGCACAGGTGGGCGTAGACTTAAATGCGACCAGCTCGCCAGTGATATGCTGAAGCCGCCGAGGCTGAAGCTTGTTGTGAGGAAGAAAGAACAAAAGAGATTTCAAAAGAACATCGGGAGATGTTCGGTGAGCAATCCATTTCCGAAAGACTCCACCAAGCTGTACGGCACTGCCCTTTTCGCTGGCAATATTTTAAAGAGCTGGGGCCGTTGTTTTAAAGGTGCAATTACTTAAGCGGTATTCTATAGTGCCATTACTTTTAAAATTTGAAGTAATATATCGGGAGACTTGTGCAGACAGTGTCATTTTTTCTTTCAGGGGAGCGCTGGAATTAACAAGAAAACAACCTGTTTTTCTGTGCTTTTAAATTTACGCCATTGTTTTGTAGACATTAAGTAGAAAATGTGTCATGCAGTTCATTTCAACAACAGCGCGTGCTTATGCAATTGTTTTCAGCCATGAGGGGGTACCACAGAATATGTTATAAAATATCACAACGTGTGAACGCTATCAATAAGGTGACAGAAGCTATTTTTTCAGTCATCTGTGTTTACGCTTGAAATGGTTACAGAGTGATAATTCACAAGCATTTTAGTGCAATGATTCCCTGGCCAGCCAACGTCATTCAATTGCTTCCGTCGGAGGACATGTAACGAATCGAAAGAGGTGACTCGCCTCGCACCATATTACGAAAACTAGATTTTGAGGAGGAAGGAGTTCTGCTTGCTGCCAGGATTCATGCCCGTACAGCATCTTTAGTGTATATAAGTTCAGTATGCGGTAACGGCAAACGCCCACCGTAATGTTTTTCCTCAGTTGGGAGGAGCTGCATGTGCATCCCCATCGTCTCCTGTAATGCTGGATCAGTTCATCATATTAACAAATAAATACGTGGACTTTGGAGGACGCCGAAGGAGAACTTACGGCAGTGGAAAGAAGTTGCATTATTTAGTAAGCTAGACAGTGCCATGACTCAGTAGACTGAAAATTAGATTCTCGGGCATGCACCACAGCGTTCTCGCAGCACTAATTTTTTTAAATATATAATATGGGCCCCAGAGGATCTAGTTTGGTTGATACTCTACAGGTAATATGAGACGTCGTTCTTTTCTTGTTATACACCAATGAACTACCGGTTCATGTATTATCAAACAAACGCCTGCACGCTGAGGGCTGTGTGCCATGTATTTTAATTAACTCACCCCTCGATCAAGGCTATTTCAACAAGTCCTTTTCAAAATTCTCAAGTGGTGTGTTACATAGCAAATTAGGATTAACTTCTTTGAAGTTGTTTTCAAATACTTCTCTAGGCGGACGTGTACTTTCTTGTTCACAATTTCATTGAAAGAGAAATACTTTAAATTAAGTTCTTCAATACATATACCTCGATCAAAAATTACGGGTGAAGTGTCGTGGTCTAAACCCATTGATCTTCTTTATAACATAGCTCTCCAAGGCTCGGAAACTTGCGCCGTACTCTGCCGTTTGCTCCACTAGATACCAGGCTGTCAGCATACACACTGTGATCCGCCAAATGCAAGAACACTTCCACTTTTTACGAAAATTCATAAGCATGTGCATGTAAATAATTTAGAATTGGCTCAAAAATATGATGTCCGTTTCATAATTAACTATGTGTGAGATTTTTCATTTTCTTCTCACCTATCTGATCCGAGGAAAACTCCGCTTTCCTCACGTCACCGTATTGTATGCTGGCAGTTTTTCGCAGGTAAATAACTGTCCTCTTTGCAGTAACTATGCAAATATTTAAAATTTAAACATTTCAATCCATTCATTCCTCAAGCCTGTAAAACTACCAATGTTCATGATTCTCTAGCTCATCAGGGACATTTAAGTTAGGGGCCTTTGCGACCACTGTAAGTGCATTTAACCTTGCTTACGCACGACAACGATTGGATAATCACAGGAGTGCGATGCTGCCAAGCAGACACCAGATTCTTCATGTCATCTGATCACTTGGCCCTGGTCACGCATTATCATCGTCCCTGACCTTTCGTGTTTGAGATGAGTGTTCGCTCAATTCCGGCGCTCCTATTCCGAGCCTGTTTAATCTGCGAGCGCCTGAAAGCGCCCACCTGACCTTATCTGCGCTCCATGGATAAAGGTCGATTGAATAATGCATGTTCTCTCGCTCTGAGGTGTGTTCCAGATGCTTGCTGCATCAGACGTTAGACTCATGCAACCCGCTAGCCCCAGGGCCTCGAGATTCGTGACGTGAACGGAAGAGGTGTCTGCACTCTTTACGGCGTGTAACAAGCTCCTTAGACCGTTGGCGGTAGGTTCTGATCAACTTAGCTAGCCTTACAGTGGATGCTGTGGATGCACGTGCAGTTGTTCGCAACTCCGGAAAAAAATTACGTGACTTCGAACACTGCGCAGCACAAAAAAGATGCCTGTAATAATCTCGGCCTGGGGCAAAACTTTCGCTTAGTAGCCATGCTACGATTGCTTAGTTGTGGTGTGCAATCGAGGTGCTTCATCGAGGGCGCATGGATTATAGCGGCTAACCTCGAGCCGTCAAGAACCAGGCCGATAACCACGCCGATGCCCAACACGCCCACGCGGCAATCCGGACGCCCAAGGCATCCGGATATCAGCGTGAGCCGTGTGAGATCTCTGTCGAGTAAAATGCTTTCCCAGAGAGCACGACACGGTAGGATGCAGTTCCCACGCGGTACCTGCCTTTCTTAGCGGTGCAAACAGCTGTAAGCAACGCTCATTGATTGATTCAGGCAAGTCGCTATGCGGTTCTTAGAGAAGTGACTCTGCATAGATGACATTCACTTTCGACGTTTTTTCAGCCGCTTGATTCGGGAAAAGCTGCGTTTCTCTGCAACACACACACACACACACACACACACACACACACACACACACACACACACACACACACACACACACACACACACACACACACACACACACACACACACACACACACACACACACACACACACACACACACACACACACACACACACACACACACACACACACACACACACACACACACACACACACACACACACACACACACACACACACACACACACACACACACACACACACACACACACACACACACACACACACACACACACACACACACACACACACACACACACACACACACACACACACACACACACACACACACACACACACACACACACACACACACACACACACACACACACACACACACACACACACACACACACACACACACACACACACACACACACACACACACACACACACACACACACACACACACACACACACACACACACACACACACACACACACACACACACACACACACACACACACACACACACACACACACACACACACACACACACACACACACACACACACACACACACACACACACACACACACACACACACACACACACACACACACACACACACACACACACACACACACACACACACACACACACACACACACACACACACACACACACACACACACACACACACACACACACACACACACACACACACACACACACACACACACACACACACACACACACACACACACACACACACACACACACACACACACACACACACACACACACACACACACACACACACACACACACACACACACACACACACACACACACACACACACACACACACACACACACACACACACACACACACACACACACACACACACACACACACACACACACACACACACACATATATATATATATATATATATATATATATAGTAAGTCTGGGAATTCACATTGAAAAACTTAACGAATTTATTCCAAGTTTCGACCATGGACTGGTCTTCGTCAAGAATGATAATACAGTGCATGGACGCGTTTCCTTGTAGCATGGGACATGGCACACACTGAGCTCAACAAGAAAATAAATGAAGAAAGAAGGGGGCGTCCATGATAAGGACGCAAAGGCGCCGCGTCGCGTGCGCACGAACTCACTGCAGACACACGAGGCGAAACAGGGAGGCCGGGCTGGGCGGTTACGTGGCTACTTCGGGAGAAAACAAGAGAAAAACAATAAGAAATAAAGAAAAAACGTGGCGAGGGACTAACAAAAGAAGGGAAGCGTCCGCAAATTGTGGGCGTCTGTAGCCCTCTGGCCGCGTTTGTATCACCCCGTGCGACTACGAAAGGTAGCACAACGAGGACACACGGGTTGGGACTGCCCAAAGTTGCCCTAGATGGTGACACGGGAGCCAGTAAAACCAGATGAGGTTCTCATGCGGGGGCCGCATATAAAGGCTAGTTTAGAGGGATAGAAAAAAATAAGATAATACTGAGATAAAATTGCACTGCAGTGGCCAAGAGAAGGGCAGGAGACACTAATACATAAAATACGCAATCAAATATGTCACTGTTGTAGTATCTTTGAGCAGAATATATGCGGCAAAGCCCGCAAAAAAGCGCCAGAGTGTTAGAAAGTGTCCCAAGAAAGGAATTGCAACCCACGGAACAGTGCTTACCAACAACATAACAATAATAGGATAAATACAGATTACAAGCGAAATCATAAAAGGGCACCAGTGAATGCAAATGCAACCAAAGTGTGAATAAAAAGTATTAAAAACAACTTATACCTGAAACGCAGCGACCAGCAAAAACACAATAATAATAGGATGAATACACATGGGAGACGAGCGTCACAGAATTAGACAGTGTCTAACCACAAGAAGAATTTCAATACCTCGACCAGAAATTAAACCGTTAAGCATAGAAGAATGCGTTCGAAAAAAGTCATCATATTAGATTTAAGAGCACACGTTTAGTTGCAATATAGTTCCAAAAAAATCACCCCAAAAAACCAAACACAGAACAAAAAAATCGCAGGAAGATTTAGCCGCAAAGACAGGACAGTTTGTGAGCGCGCTCATTAATGCCAGAGGAAAAAGTGGTAAACATAAATATTAGGTATGATTCACGGGCTTCCCTGTCGTAATGTGTCCGGAAGCCAGATTGCAGAATGGTGGCCTTGAAGCTTCCAAATGAATGGCCTCTTGTGGTTGCGGGTCTTGAAAGAGTGAGATCTGGCAGCGATCGTATGTGTGCTCTGTGGTTATTTATTCTCAATTGGAAAAGAGTTTCAGTTTGCCCAATGTACTGCGCACGGCACACACCGCATTCGAGAAAATATACCACGTTGCTGGTGTCACGGTTGAAGTGTCCTCGAATTTTGAATGAGAAAGACGACGCTGAGCTAAGAACTTCTGTGACTGCACTGATCATCGGGCAGAGCTTACAGCGCGGTTTATTGCAAGTGTTGCACCCCGAGACTTCACCGTTGTCTGGTTTCGAGGAAGTTACGGCATGTCGGCACATGTTGGCACCAACAACGTTATGAAGCAGCCAGAAAAAACCACGTTCCAGCGGTACCGGCAGCTCATCACCACGATCAGGGACAAGCCGCCGAACGTGAGCAAAATTTATGCAACTTTGGTGCTCCCTAGAGCTCCAATTCGTCGCACGGGCGGTCGTAACCGGCGATTCGAGGAGCGTTGCAACCGGGAGGCGTGCAGGTTTAACGACCTTCTGCGCACCTACTGCTGGCGCACGGGGTGTGTGTTCTACATTGACCATGGGCTGCAATGGATCCCTACCGGCCGGGTTCTTGCTGCGGACGGCCTTCACTCCAGTTTTGAGGGCGTCGCGCTGATGGCAGTCCACCTGCAACACATCATCCTACGTGACTGGGCACGGAGCCAGGCACAGTGGCTGGACCACGCTTCGTGCGAACCAGTGGGGAAGACCACGCACATATGTCCGACTCCGTACCTCCCGCCTCCGGCGCCGCCAACAGCGGAGCGCCGCTATGACCTGCTACGCAGGTCATTCTCAGACGTTTCCTGCCAGGGTGCTTCAAATTGTCGCCATCGTGTGCTCTAAGGTGAACCCTCCAAATCTGAACCTTCCAGAACGTTTTTAAAAGGTCGCAAAATTACTGAGAAAAGAATAAGGTACGACCACCATGTTAGTACTTAAACATCATATAAGATACACAATGTTGCATCAAAGGGCTTACAGATTTATGTCAACCAGCTGTGTCGGAACTATCACCCAGCCACATGGCAAAATGGCAGAATATTTTGAGAGATGCATCTATGCGGCTTTTGGATGTTGTAATAGAGCATGATGAATCTTGTCTTCATAGCTTGCTGAAGGAAAAAGAATTTTCTGAATGTAATCATCTTACCGACCACGATATGCGCATGTTGAGACGCTTCGAAGCAGAAAAAGTAGCCTATCATTTGCAAAAAACAAAACAGACTCATCCGTGACGGTGTTAGTATTCCTTCTGAGAGTCCAGAAATAATAAACATACACGGAGATTCTGTTGACAGTGAACGTGTTTGTGTTGGTAAGCAAACATCCTGGAATGCTTCTATATATAATCTTTCGGATGCAAACCTCTCCGACGAAGAACATAGTGTCTTACCGAAAGGCCTGAGCTTTTGCCCCACCAACTGAAACATAAATGAGCTTCAGTTTTATAAAAACTTGGTTAATTTTACCCGCCGCCTAAGCCTTCGAGAGTACTATGATAATAAATCTGATAACAGAGACGCTGGGCTATCTCTTCCATCGAATATACACTGAACTTCTCCTCCACAGCGAAATAAATATCTCGATCTCTGCATAAAGGCTGTGCACAATGACATCCTGGCGGAATAAAAAAGACGGTCATATTGCCGAAAAAATCTTTCGCACAAAGAAGAAATTGCTCTTAAATTCCTCCCCACGTGCACGTTCCGACATAGTTATAAAGCCCGCAGACAAAGGCGGTGCAATGGTCTTGATGAATACCGAAGACTACAAGAATGAGGTACAGCGGCAGTTGAGAAACGAATCTTTCTACAAATATATATCTCCTGACCCAACCTCCCATTTCAAACACTTGGTCCAAACCACTCTCGAAGACCTCGTAAAGCGTAACAAAAAACAGATAAAATTGCCAAGCCTTTGCTTCCGTTGTTACTCATCCAAGGGAGGTTCTACTTTCTGCCAAAAATACATAAAGAAAATCCAGGACGTCTAATTATTTCTGGTATAGGAGCTACTTTTGAAAGAATTTCCAGTTTTGTCGACCGCTCAATCAGAGAAATACCACCAACTTTTCCCTCGTTTGTCAAGTATACAACTCATTTTCTCTCTGACATAATTGATCTGTTCATTCCAGAAAACAGCATACTTGCTACCGTCGATTTTGTGTCATTATACACCAACACACCCCACTCAGATGGAATCAGGGCAGTCGTTAACGGTTACAGAAATTCCCAAGTTGAAAGCCTAATAGACGGCACGACTCTTGAAACGCTGCTGCATTTGGTGCTGGAAATAAATAATTTTGAATTTGATGGCAACCACTTCGTGCAAATTAGTGGCCCAACAATGGGAACTAATTAGGTCCTAATTATGCCAATATAAACATGGGCATTCTCGAAACCGAATTCGTAGAGAGCTGCCTTTTCAGTCATCTATATTATTGGAGGTTTATAGATGTCGACATATTTCTTATATCGTGCCATGGTGAAGAAGAGCTACTCAACTTCATCACTAACTTCCATAATGCTCACAAAAGCATCTCCTTTTCCTACTCCTACTCAACCTCCATGATCAGCTTTCAGGACGTCCAACTTCAGATCTCGAACAACCAGCATGTCACCTCAGTGTTTAGGAAGCCCACAGACAAGCACCAATACTTGCGTTTTAAGAGTAGCCACGTAAAACATTGCAAAAAAGGAATACCATACAGCCAGGCTTTAAGATTTAAACGCATCTGCTCCAGTAAAAGACTTCTCTCCAAGCTGTGAGGCACTTCGCAAGGATTTGGTCCGACAGCGCTTCCCGAAGCCCATCATCGACGATGCGCTTAAAAAGCTGCAGCGCAAGACCACCGTAAAATTAAAAATACCACGAAGCATGCGCAGACAGACTTCCCAACTAATCTGATATTAACCTACTCACCATAAGCACCGAATGTTTATGCCATTCTCAAAAAGCATCATAACATTCTCCTTCAGAGTGACAAAAAGAAGCGCCTACTTCACGAACCACGCCGTGTTGTATATCGGAGGGTAAGAAATATCAAAGGTGCCGTAACTTCCTCGAAACCAGACAACGGTGAAGTCTCAGGGTGCAACACTTGCAATAAACCGCGCTGTAAGCTCTGTCCGATGATCAGTGCAGTCACAGCAGTTCGTAGCTCAGCGTCGTCTTTCTCTTTCAAAATTCGAGGACACTTAAACTGTGGTACCAGCTACATGGTATATATTCTCGAATGGGGTGTGTGCCGTGCGCATTACATTGGAAAACTGAAACTCCTTTCCGATTGAGAATAACCACAAATACACATATGATTACTTCCAGATCTCACTCTTTCAAGACCCGCAACCACAAGAGGCCATTCATTTGGAATCTTCAAGGCCACCATTCTGGAATCTGGCTTCCGGACACATTACGACAGGGAAGCTCGTGAATCATACCTAATATTTAAGTTTAACAATTTTCCGGCTGGTATTAGAAGAGCGCTAGCAAACTCTCCTGCCTTTCCGGCTAAATTTTCCTGTGATGCCTTTGCCCTGGGTTTAGATGTTTTTTTTTTTTTTTGAGGGGAGGGGGGGACTATTTTGCTACCAGACGGATGTTCCTTAAATATACTATGATGACTTTTCCAGAACGCATTCTTCTATGCTTAACAGTTGATTTCTAAACGAGGAATTGAAATTCTTCTTGTGGTTAAACTCTGTCTAGTTCTGTGACGCTCGTCTCTAATGTATATTTATCCTATTATTATTGTTGTGTTTTTGGGGGACACGAAAAGCAGCACACGACAAAACAGAATGCATCAACACAGCGCACAAGCACAGCACAGCGACAAAACAGCACAGGAAAAAAATGGCGCAGCGACAAAATAGCACTGGGAAAAAAACAGCATGGCGAGAAAACAGCACGCGTCAAAACAGCATGCGTCAAAGCGGCACAGTGACAGAACAGCATAGCGACAAAGCAGCACGGCGACAGAAGAGCGCAGTGAAAAACAGTTCGACGACAAAATAGCGCAGTGCTTTACGGTGCAGCGCTGCAGAGGCTGCTGCAGTGGTCGAGTGCTCCGTGGCAGCGGGAAGCGCAGCTGCTTATTTGTAGACTGTTTCGATGTCGCTGAAAATATGTCATATACATCAGGAAAACAGCGAGAGCTCGTCGCGGTCGTCGTCGAGAGCTCGTCGCCGATACATTTTTTTATATTGTGCTAATTGCAGCTATGAGGTCAGCCTAAAGGACGTAATGGACAGTATGCGACTGGTAATTTAGAAAAAAATGTAAAAAAACCAGCGCGCAGTTTTTAATCTGCAACTATAGAAAAATGAAGTACGACCGACTTGTACCACGTGGATGGGAACACTTCCAGAAGGGAATGCGCGTCTTTTTAGAAACAGCTGAATTCATCACGAGCGCAGTTTTCTGGTTGAATTCGTAGCTCTAACAGTGCAGCACTGTAGTTTCATCAGTGCGAAAGAGCAAATTAGGTGAGGGTGGGTGTGGCTAGGGTCCCCCTATACGCGTCGACAATTTTCTAAAACTGCGTAATACCTTTAGACATGCCAGTGGCCTTTCGCAATGCTGCACAGAAAACAAAATGGCGACTGCCTTGTGGCTTATGTCTACTCACTCATTTTGCATGCTAGAGGTGAGTTTACAAATAAAATACAGATGTTCATTGTTCAAGATACTTTCAGAAATTTCCTCTTCAAGGAATAGCTAACCAGCAATGCCTTCTGGTACGGCGTATGTTCTTTTATTTTTTAAATTCTATTTAAATTTATTTGCATCTATACATGTGCAGATGAGAACAGTACAAAGAAACGTCCAAACAAATTTGACTTGACTGGGCCTATACCCCCTACTGGTATGGCAATATATTCAATAAGGAGAATAGAGAGATACAGTGAGGGATAAACAGAAGGAAATGCGTTGTTAAACATTTTAATACAAAAATGCATACCGGTAAAGAAGAACGCTGTAGAATACTGCAAGAAATTAAGTGTCAGAAAGATTATTTATTGTACAAAATAATACAGATCAAACAATATTGTCCAGCATAAGAAATAAGGCACTTACAAGTATAGAAACTAAAGGCACATTCAGTGCGGGGAGCGAATAAGAAAAAGGAGGAACTCCGTACGGTGGGAACATTTTCCGCATGGTTTCTTTGGCATTTTCGTAATGATTTAGCATGACATGCAAATGACTTGCACAGACCGTATGCATTATCGCAATGCCATTTGTGTTGCCCCGTGTGGTCCGTAAATGCCCGGCATGTTTGAAATGCGTCACGCAAAAAATAAATAATGCATGCAGAACTTCACACGCGACACACAAAAAACGCATGTGATGGCGGGAAATGTAATAAAACGTTTGAGTAGTGTCCTTGCCAAAGAAAACTCATGTATGCGAATTTTTGAATGAAGTTTCGTGTTGCCGAGCATAAAGTTGGGTGAAACATACAGATATGTTACATATTTGAAATATTTTATGGAAAAATATTTTAGGCGGGTTATGACTCATTTACTTTCCTGAATTAGACGAAAAATATCTTCAGCTGTACGTGGAATTGTGTTCCCCTAGATCAGCACATAAAATCACTGCGACTATTCACGTACGATATTTTAATGCCATTTTAATTACAACATTGTACAGGTCGCAAAAACTAATCTCGTCAGTAACAAGACAGAAAGACAGACAAAATCCTCGTATGCTGGACTTCAAGGAACTCAGCCTACTTTGAATGCCGCAGTTGTACTGATTCAAAAGGGTATGCGTCTCTGGAATGAAGGTACTGTGCAGAAAACACTGCCTGAAATTTACTAAGCAGAAAATTTTGGCGAGACATGTAGGTACTTTACACTCATAATGGATAGTCAGAGAGAGACCTACACGTCTTCTATTCGCGCCGCGAACGAGAACAGCGTGTAGAGCGGATGTATCTGCAACTTGGTTTATAGAAAATGCTCAAAATAATTTTGGACGCCCACAAAAACACAGAAGGCAAGAAAATATACAGCTTGTCTTTACGCCGTTAAATACGACAGTTGAGTACTTTGAGGTCACCAGAGAGTTTTTCCCAGTACTGTCCGCTGAGAAAAACGCTGGTAGCAGGACATTCGTGCACATATGAAGGATTCTACAGCATCCGTGTGCGCAGAGCGTATTTATGAGCGTGAAATGTCACTACGTTGAAAACAAATTGTAACTCAGCATAATAAATACACGGATGATTTTCTTGAACTGGGGCCTAGGTTTATCCAAAATACGGAATAGAAATTGTGTATTTCAATTTAATTTCTTTTTAGTTGATCGAGTTCGACTAAGTAACAGGATTGTAAAAGTAATAACGCTTTATGAGTGCTATGCATGAGTCACTGTACTTGGTTACGCTTACTGTAAGATATGAGAAAGGTGGGGGGCAATATGCTTCCGTCTTAACGTATAGCAGGCTTATGCTTTGGGTACAAAAAAAAAACGAAGAGTCGAATTTGTGATTCACGCAGAGAAATCCTTTTTTATTTTGTAATGAAAAAACTCACAGCAAAGAAGCTGCATCCAAAATTTCGGTCACAGCTTCGTCCCGAACTATTTTTGTTTGTATTTGCCTCTTGGCATTGTAGACGTGTTCCACTAGGGTACTCACTTAGGGTCTTTTTAGGAGCACTTGGTGGAGGCAACAGTGCTTTACGAAAAAAACTTAAAAGCGAATGAACACAATCGAAAAAAATATGGGAGGTGTATAAGGATGCAATGTGCTATAAGCAAGAAATGAAATGAGACTAGAATATGATAAGATTTTAGCTTGGAGGAGTGTAATACTAGTGCAGGTTAATTTTAGCTCGAAGACGCTAAGGCTGCCCTTAAGAAGTCGTAATCTTTCTTGCAATTCTACTCCGAGACCTATCAAAGAGGTTTGCCTTTTTGTGCTGGCTCCTAAATTCTATGATTGGTTTACTTGCTGCTGATAGATCGCAGTGGTGGCCTGAAGGTTTGAGCATCCGCCTAGCATGTGGGAGGCGCGAGGTTCGATCCCCAGAACCACCCGGTACCCCCCTGTGATGCAATATGTATACAAGCTTTTCTCTGGCCTGGTGCTGAGCTTCTTTACGATGAAACGCTTGGGAAATGGGTCAAAGTTTCAGTAGGTGAGAACAACCTTGTGTCATGGCGCTCTTTAGCCACACATCTTTTCGCGTGGCCAACATTCATCATCACTTGCTGCTGACTCTGCTCAAAGGGGAAGCCCTAAGCGGGCATGAGTAAGCAGCTGCGTTACGTTTGCAGATATTAGAATCACAGTGAGGCTTTCAGCAAAATAAAAATCGGTGATCGCTCAAAACAATTTGTCAAAGCTCTCCTTCATTCCGGCAGGCATGGCACGCTCTATCGTCGATGCTTGCAAGTCCTGATTGCCGTTATCGTACGTCGTTACACTTATGAATGCTATTTTTCAGTGACAGAAAATCAAAAGGAGAAGTAGAAGACAAACCTGCCTAATTCTTTCTTGCTCTCACCTCGCGATTATTTCCTTTTTGAGAGCCCCTTTCCGCTCCCTCTTTTGTAGTCCTCATAATTGTACTCTCTTGAGGCACATATGCGATACGGACAGCTCCCCTGCTCGGATTTACCGCTCTTAAAATAAGCACTCCTTTTCTCTCTGTCCTTCAGTTCAGTTCAACTTGCTTGCGAAAAACTCAAGGTCGCGCTGGAAAGCGAAGTTGAACGTTCTACCCAAAATTAAACGGCTTCTCCCACGACGTTGCTCGTATTGCGTCATGAGCGCAAAATGCACCGACTAAAATGAAACCATCGATCGACGACCGGCACGAGCTTCCAGCGTCCCGCGATACGCGGCCACAGCTTAGAGACAAATTAAAAACAGAGATGCCAGAGAAGCCCCATCGTCTGGTGCAATCATTGCGTGGGAGCAATTGCCCATGCCGCAATGCGCGAAGATTCTGTGCCTGTGTAACGAAACGTGGTTCACTCTTTCTTTGTCACTCTATTTCTTCGACGGAATTGCTTGGCTGTTCATTCTTATGCCTCCTTTTGTAAATTTTTCGTGTTGTCGAAACATTTTTGCGTAGTCTATTTAACGGCTATTTTTTCCTCGTATTGTTGAAGCAACATAAAATAATGCACGCAGTTTAGTACTGCTAAGCACGAAACATTGTGCGAAAGCGTGCTTTTGCAGGTGGTCGATACTGCCCCCGCGTACCTGAAAGCGCGATTGAAGTGTCCACTGGCCCAGGGTGCAGGTTATGCACTTTTCCCTTCCTCAACACGAGCGTTGTCGACGCCTACGTCAACGAGTCCAATGGGCGTCGGCAGCCGATTGCTCAAGTGCCGCGTTTCTGCCGAACCGTTGTCAACTCAAATGCAAGCAGCGCACATCTGTCACTACCGCCATGTAGATCAAAGCGCGATTGAGGTGTCCAGACACCCAGGGAATAAGTTAAACACGTTTTATTTCCTGCCATTACTTTTAGGCATCGATGGAAGCTGATGGAGACGACGGCGTGCAATGCGCAGTGCGAGAGTGTGGTAGTTTTACACGAAGCGTGATTGGCTGCTGCTCTCATGCAGTGGCCAGCGAAGCTGGTCTCTTCGCGAAGTGGCGGGTTCGACTCCCTGTCGCGACAGTATTTATTTTATTTCTATAGTTATCTGAAAGGCTTCAGACAAACCTCGTCTTTTTTAGGATTGCTAATGATATCGTGCTTTCGCACTTAAAATGGCCCATGTTTTTGTAGGCTCCGATAAAATTACGAATATGGGTAGCCAACCACGATATAATGAACATGGGTAACCAAAGGTGATGAAGATCTCGTCCGCGGTGGCCGCATATCGATCGCGGCGAAATCCTAGAGGCTCGTGTACTGTGCGATGTCAGTGCACGTTAGAGAACCCCAGGTGGTCGAAATTTCCGGAGCCCTTCACTACGGCGTCTCTCGAAGCCTGCGTCGCTATGGGACGTTAAAACCCCATAAATGAACTCCATAAACAGAAATGCTGAAGATGATGCGCATGAATCATATAGGCTCATTTATGGAATCCCTGCGATCGTTAGAAATAAAACGACATGAGATGATCGTGGGCCAATATAGTTTTTTTTAATGTTAGAAGTTCTGTCTCAAAAAAAAACACCCCGCAGCAAAGCAACGCTTTGGATATTAGGAAACCGTCTATATTAGGTTCTTTTTTAACAGCACAACGTACATTGTGCGGGTATGTTAAAGAAAGTGCACTTTTTAATCTCTTCGCTGTAATTCTTCGGCAAGCTGTCTTTCGTGCATACCCACTTGCTGTTCGCACCCGCTCGCTGATTGCGGATCCCGTTCGGGTGAGGCGATGAAAACGTTGCGGTTAGCCCTGATGATCGCAGTTTCACCAGCAGTGAAGTGCAGGTGTTCGTGTCACTGCATGCACTGCTTATCGGCATGACTTCTTTTAGGTATTCGAAGTGAGACGAAGAATTAACACGGCGCAGTCGAGAGCTTCGAAAGTTGTAATGACTGATCAGTAAGTTCAGCGTTCTCACAAGCAGAAATTTCAATGGAATTTGAATTGCCTCACTCTATGGGGAAATGTTATAGGTAATGAAATGGCCTTTTTACTCGATAGGGGCCCTCAGAAAGCTCACAGCGGCGTTCCGCTAGCTTTCGCTTCTATGAAAGCAGTCTGAGGTTTTAGCCGAGGCGTTAGCATGCGGGAAGAGGGTATTCGTAATTGAAATCTCACATTTATTCTCAATTGAAAAACCTCTAATGAGGTGCGCCCCATACTGAGATTATTAAATAGGAAATGTAGGGCATAGATGTGGAGCGAATCGGGAGTTCAGAGCTTGGCTGGCTGCATCGTTTCATTGTTGCGACTCGATGCCATAACTGCATTGATAATAGTTTGAATTCTTCATTTCACGGTGCAGGATTAATTGAATTTTTTTTCATGCTTACAAACGCTTAGCTTTTGCGAACCATTCCTGCAACAACAAAATTTTGCTTCTTTGCGTATCGTGCTCTGTTACAGGCGTTTCACCTTAAATAGTCAACGTGTAATTAATATCAAACACTTATTTAAAACACACGTGTTATTAATGAACGCAGAGAATAGACAAACAAAATGAAGGGCCGTCTCCATTATTTGTAGATGTTGGAACAGCTGAAATTCGGAGCGCGAACCACTGTGGGAGAAGTTTAGCATAGCGCAGAGATTAGTTTCTAGAGGAGATGTATAGCGGGCTCGCAGCAGGCATACGGTAATCCGGTGTACGTTACTGCTACGCCAAATCTTTGTAATGCCGTACACAAAATCATGTACCTGTATACAAATCGATTCAGAAGCTGTTTAGATTTGCAGAATACAGAGAAATACTTAAAGAATAATTAAAAGTTCGCCATTCGTCGCATGCAGGCGTCTGTTTTCTATTTGCTTATGCAAACGATAGCTTTAACTGAGCGCACAGGTATCATGATACTAGTGAGTCGCACCGACCAAAAATTAAGATGGAATGACGTTTCGGCTCCCACACGGGAGCCTTGTTCACAATGAGCGGAGTCCGTAGATCACAGGGGGTGAACCATTGTGGCATAGCAGGTAGTAATAGAGGGAACGTTGCTGCGGGGGAACCATCCGAAAGACATCCGCCAGTAGTCTTTGCAGTTGCAGTTCCTTCTGAACTTTGGCCGTGGGATCCCGAGCAAGTTTGGCGTAAGTGCCCTCATCCTCCAAGAGAAGCAGCATTTTTTCCTTGTATTTGCTTCTATCGAGCAGCACCGTTGCATTCCCGTTGTCGGCCGGGAGTACCACGATGTCTGGATTACAGCGAAGGCTCGTGACCGCTTCTTTCTCTTGACGTGTCAGTGACGAAATCGCGAGATGCGAAGGTAACTTGGACAGAACGCCGACAACGCGTGTACGTGCTTCCTCTCGGCACGACGGGTCAACCTGGGTGTGAGCATTTTCCGCTCATTGTGGGAAGAAGAAGAAGACGGCGATTAGTGGGCCGGCTGTCTGACACCGGTCCGTAATTTTCGGCTTTATTTTCTCAATTCAGAGGTTTTCCAGTCTTTTTGGCGTGTGTCCTCGACGTGCGACGACCTGGGGGTCTCTGGCCGCCGGCAAAAGCACGTCAAGCGACCTCCTCGGCGTTGTGCGCCGTATCAACGCCGACACGGAACATCACCGCCAGCTGAACTCCATGCTGCACTGATGGCAGCAGCGCCAGCGGTGAGTTCAGCGGCCCCTGTAGTTGCGGCTACATACCAGGCCCCGCCAAGCAAGAGACTGCGCGACCACCAAGCCAGCAACGAGCCTCTGACCGACCATCCAGAGGACATGGACCAAGCATCATTTGCAGTTGTATCGTACAAGAAAAAGAGAGCTACCGGTGTTCCTGTAGTTTTCAGGCCCACTGAGGAAGGAGGAAGCTTATGGAAAGCCAACCCCAACATTGTGGCTTCGGCGGTTGTAGCATCGGCTCAAGAAAAAGTCCTCAGCCATCGCATTCACAAGGATGGGAGCCTGATGGTTACAGTATCGACGCTGCCCGCCGCCAACCGTCTGCTCACGGTAACTAAGCTGGCTGGAGTGGCTGTAGAGGCCAGAGTCCCATACTCTTACATGGCAAGCTATGGCAAAATACAAGATGTACCTGTCACCTACACAGACGAAGATCTCCAGGAATATCTACGCGACCAAGGTGTCCTCTCAGTAAGGAGGCTAATCGCCTACACTCCTGAGGATGGTGGAAAGATAAAAGCGGTACGTCGTCGCACAGTTCTATTGGAATTCACAAAAGATGCGCCGCTACCAAAACGAGTAACGCTGGGGTTCTGTAGTTACCCTGTAACTGAATACGTCGGAGCAGCAACTCAGTGCTATAAATGTCAGAGGCATGGCCACATATCAAGACACTGTAACGGCCCCGTGCGCTGCAAAGTGTGTGCTGGCCCCCACTCGCACAAAGAATGCACTTCGAGAGCGCAACCTAAATGCGCTAACTGCGGTGGCCCACACCCTGCTTCCTATGGAGGGTGTTATAAAAAGAAAGCAGCCACAGTTGCTCGCACGGCAGAGCAAACACAAGGGAAACCCCCTAAGCGCCATGAACCACCACCTAACCCCGACGTGGTTTTCACGACTACGGCAGCTCTTTCCGAGAATCAGTCAACACAGCGTGGCAGAGTAGCTGACAAGACCTACGCAGATGCGGTAAAAAAGAAGCGTGGGAAGTCCGTTCGTTCTTCTCCTTCATCAAAGCTACTGCAACGCACTACACAAGACCCGACAAACAGCGTCGCTTGCTCTGACCCTAGGGCGCCACGACATGACAAGAAGATCAGCGGCAGGCAGCAAACCGGAAGCTCTGAACAAGATGTCACATGCCTACTGATTCCGATGCTGTTTGCAGCCATCAAGGCTCTTATCCGTGCAAACCCCTCGTCAGGAAGACTCCCAGAAGTAGAAGCTGTCCTTGCAATGGAGCCGTTGGTGTCGGTCTCCTACGCTCCGCAGGGGCGTAATACCACACTTAAGTAATCATGGCTTCCACAGCGAGAACTTCACCGCAGCTGACAATCCACAACATCTTTCGTACATGCACCATTTTCCAGTGGAACGCTCGCGGGCTACGCTCTAAACTCTCAGATTTCCGACAGCTCGTGCGAGCGTACCGCTTCCCCTTCATAGTCATCTGTGAATCACGCGTCGAGGAAACTTTCCGACTCAATGGATACTATTTCCATCATTCACAACGACCAGATAACGTCAGCAGATTGCTGATAGGCTTTCGCAAGGATATCCCGGCCTCACCGGTTGATGTCCCGCCTCACAGCGACAATGAATACGTATGCGCTGTCACAGTTATTGCCGGACAACAGTACACTCTGATTGGAGTATATCTTGAGCAAGGCACGCCATTTGATGCTTTGAGACTTGAAGACTTGATAGCAAGGACGCCCTCTCCGCATATTATTTGCGGAGACTTCAATGCTCATAATGAAATTTGGGGCAGCTCACATACATGTGCCCGAGGTGCCAAGCTTGCAAAACTTCTCTCCAAGCATTCAGTTAAGCCATTAAATGACGGCAGCATCACCTACCTCCGAGTCCCGACGACTACCAGCAGCATCGACGTGACATTTGTCACAAGTTCATTCGCCCACAACTTTGGCTGGTGCACTGATTTGGAGACACGTGGAAGCGACCATTACCCAATCCTCATATCGGTTTTCCATGCGCAGAGGAACCCAAAGAAATTCCTTATAAAATCTACAGACTGGGACGCATACAAGGACGCTGTAAGCAGAGGAGTTACTGCGGCAACTCGCAATGAGGAATTAACATCGACAATTGCGTATTGCCTGAGGGCGAGTACACAACTTACAGCTAAAAATGATAACCTACCTTCAAATGATGACACATTCCAAAGGCTTTGCGCTATACGCAGGCGAGCTGAAAGGAAAGCTCTGCGCACAAAAAGCCTCGATGACCTACGTGCATGCCGACGGGCACAACGTCACATTCGCCGCTACATGGATAAACTCAGTCGGCAAAAGTGGCGTGACTTTTGTTCTACGCTGGATGTGCGCAAACCAGTAACCAATATTTGGCGGATAGTTAGAGGTATGCGCGCACCACTTCAACAACTCCACCCCTTCGCTGCGCTCTCCCTTCACGAACAAAAATCTATAAAAGAAGTCTCAGAAGAATACTGGAAGCTGCTGTCGGCAGGGTCAGGGCATTCGACACTCTCCGCAGATGGTCAAACAGGCATCCCAAAGGCGGCAGTGCCAGCGTTAGACCTGCCTTTCACAATGGAAGAACTATCCACAGCTATCGCGGAGACAAACAGGCACACGTCTCCGGGTCATGATGAGGTGACCTATGACGCCATTGCAAAGCTACCCCACACCTCCCGTCTTCGACTCCTGGAGTATTACAATTCTGCCTGGATGGCTGGTGAGGTCCCCACGAAATGGAAGCTGGCGAAAATCGTGCCCGTTTGAAACCCTGTCAGCAGCCAACAAGCTACGCATCATTCCGGCCCATTGCCCTACTGAGCTGCGTAGGTAAGCTCATGGAGCGCATGATCTGCAAGCGCATAACTTGATTCCTAGAAAGCGGAAATGAGTTCCCCCAAGAAATGAACGGGTTCCGTCAAAACAGGTCTGCGACTGACAATATCATCGCCCTCGTCTCATCAATTGAGGAGTACCTTCATGCTGGGTACATCCCAACAGCCGTTTTCCTAGACATCAAGGCCGCTTTTGACTCCGTCTTTCACCATGCAATTCTCGCAGCCTTTGGCAGTCTTGGCCTTGGAGGAAGGCTATACAAGTGGATTGGGCATTATTTAAATAAACGACAAATTTTTATTACCACTCCAAACGGTCCAACACGCTTTCACGCAGTGGAGAGGGGCGTACCACAAGGAGCGGTGCTCAGCCCTCTCCTGTTCAATATTGTCCTTATTCACATAAGAAGACACCTTCCGCGAGGGGTCCGCATAACAATTTAGTCTGATGATATCTGCATCTGGACCGCGTCACGTTCGCGCTATATTACCCAGCAACGTCTTCAGAGAGCACTATTGCACATTTCGATGTACCTGGCTTCCAGAGGTCTTCGTCTCTCGCCAGAAAAGAGTGTTGCAATGGCGTTTACAAGAAAAACGATGACCCGATATCCGCTGCTCCTAGGCGGACGATCGCTGCCATATGTACGATCTCAGCGATTCCTGGGTGTTGTAATCGACTATAATCTGTCATGGTCACCTCAGATCAAAAAACTCCGTGCGAGGATTACTGCAGCATCGCAAGTGTTCAGGTTCATGGCGGGAACAAGGTGGGGTAGCAACTGCCGATCAATGCTTCTGCTTGAAAAAGCCTACGTTGAAGGAACCTTGCGCTACTGTCTACCAGTGCTTCAAAGATTATCTACATCAAGCAATAAGACTCTCAATGCCGCACGGAACAACTGCCTGCGAATATGTCTTGGCCTCCCAAAGGGTTCCTCTGCATCAGGAACAGTAGCGGAGGCAGGATGTCTCCCACTAGAGGTAATTGCCGCCCAGGAAACTATGCGTACCCATCTCCGCCATGTCCTGCAAGGGAAGAAGCACTTCCTACACCGTGTCCACCTAACTCACAGCAACTCTAGCTTTGGCCAGGCAGTGCAGCTCCTGCCCCTTCCTACTATTAATCAGCCTCAGAAACTACTACCTCTGGCCTTTCCTCCATGGACACTCTCTCCTCTAAAGGTGAAGAAGTCTGTTCCAGGTGTGAATGCAAAGAGCCGCATGTCACAGGCAGCACTTCTGCAAGCTACTCTCGCCTACTTAATCGAAGAATATACGCAGCACACCCATATCTTCACCGATGGTTCAACTACTAAAGAAACTTCTTCTTTTGGCCTTTATGTGCCCTCAACAGGCCATGCCCTTTCTTACCGGCTGCAGCGGAGGACCTCCTCTACAACAGCTGAGCTTCACGGCATTAAGGAAGCTGTTTCTTACATCCTGCGCCAAACCGCCGGCCGTTGGGTTATCTTCACCAATTCAAAAGCATCTCTGCAGATCCTGGGCAACCTGCTGAAGAAAACGAATCACCAGCCAGTTTCCCTGGACATTGGGTATATCCATCATTTAGCTATTGCCGCAGGCCACCGCATAACATTTCAGTGGGTACCTGCTCACTGTGGCATTATGGCTAATGAAAAAGCAGATGAAGCGGCCCGTAAGGGCCATCAACATCAGAGATACATTCGAAGTTTTCTCACGAAATCTGATGCGTCCCAAATGGCTAAAAGTTTTGCGTACGAAGAAACGTATCGGCTTTGGAGTTTGCCGACATATCAGTACCAAAGTTCTTCACTCAATCGACCCACATCTTAGATCAAGACTCTCACCCAGAATTCCTCGACAACTCGAAACACTTTATCACCGACTTCGTCTGAATGCTGCATATACAAATGGCCTGCGATACCGTTTTGGACAAATGAACAGTCCGCATTGTGACAACTGTGCTTCGATAGAAACTGTGGAACATATCCTGCTTGAGTGCCCTGCGTATGCTAACGAGCGTGCGTACTATGAACATTGCATGCAGAAGCACTGCCCAGTGCCCCTAACAATGGAGAAAGTTTTAGGCCCCTTAGCCTGCTTCAGGCAACACAGACTTGCAATGAACTTTCTTTTTACGTATTTAAAAGACATTGGACATCTCGATAAGCTCTAAATTCACTTGCAGGTTACCTTCATGCATTCTTCTTGCAGTGAACTTCGTCAGCCCATTCGTCGGACTATGCACTCCATCATTCCATAGGTTACATCAATACTCGCCACTGCATCCTTAGTACCCATTTCATGGCTGCATTTTATCTTCGTTTTTTTTCCCACCTCTTCCACGCTGCTCTGCTTCAGTCTTTATCTCCCAACTTCCCCTCCCTACGCAGAGTAGCATGCCAGCGATATTGAAACGCCGGCTAAATTCTCTGTTTCTTCATTAAAGAGTCTCTCTCTCTCTCTCTTGCTCATTGTGAACAAGGCTCCCGTGTGGGAGCCGAAACGTCATTCCATCTTAATTTTTGGTCGGTGCGACTCACTAGTATCATGTACCATCCCGACCAGACGGGTTTCCGTCAGACCCTTGACTACACGCACAGGTATCATTTGTAAACAAAATTGTTTTAAAGGATGTTTGATAAGCATTTAAATTCGAGCCAAATAAATTTGTGTGCAGCTTTTTATAGGGTATATTGACTATCATCACCGCTTTTCCTTATTTCAAGGACTGTCGAGACCTAACCTTAGTTGCGTGTTTTCTGCTTTCAAACGATGCATTGCATTCTACGATCACCGTGTGGTTTTCGTCTACGACGGTGAAGTGATCAATAAATAAATTTCTTCTCTCATGCGGTTTCGGTTTCCTCAACCGAATGATGGCTGTTACACTTAGTTGACATTTAGTTCACGTGAGGCAAGAAGAAAGCTGCAATATAAACTCTAATACCAAACATCTGCAAGAGCTGGAGTGACTGCGAAGGGCGCATCATCACTTACATTACATTCCTTTTTGCCCACTTGGCCTAAAGATCAACTACATGGCACAGTGATGGTTCGGTCGATTAAACCAATACCGTAATGGTGGCAAGAAAAATTGTAATATAAATTATTTAGCACTCAAAGGCGAATATCAAGAGGGGATGCATGTATAATAATGCCTAACGCATCACAAAAAATAGGAAACATGCAAGCAAAATATTAATTTCTATACTCCTTTAATGTCCCGCTTGGATGTACTTGAGGTATAGATAATTAAAAAAATCAGTGCGTACAAGTCATATTGATTTTTAATGTAGTTTCTTAATTTCACAGCTTGCCGCAAGGGATATTATATTTAGGAATTAAACAAGCCTGGAAAAGACGCACTAAGGAGAAAGCGTGCGTGCATGTTTACCGATATGAGGCGCTCAGCGCATACAAAAAAAAAAGAGCAAGCTAGAATTTTTCAGTCCAGTCCTGTCTGCCACCGTCAAAGCATAGCGCGCAACAAAGGTGTGATATAGAAAAGTAGGTGCGACTAAGTATAAGCAAATATGTGGATGATAAAAATATATTTTAATCGTTTCCTTTTGCAGTGTTGGGTGCGACGGTAACGTTTTGAAGGCGAAATGAAGAAGCCCGTACGCAATGTCAGTGCACGTTAAAGAAGCCCCGATGGACGAAATTTGTCTGCGTCCTCCGAAACAGCTCCTCTTTCCCTGTTTCATCTTTCACTCTCTCCTTCAGTCGTTCCTTCACTCTCCGGTTTACGAGTCCACAGAGAGCGATACAGTTACTGCGGCTTTCTTTTTGGGCTAACCCGTTCTTCTTATTGTTATTACTATTATTATTAGGCAACAGGGGGTGGCAGTAAATGAACGCTGTTCTTATGTTGATATTACCGGCGCCTATATGGTTATCATTGCAGGGCTCCGTTTGAACATAATGTAAAAAGATTTAAAAAAAGGCAGAAAAAGACAGCAATGATACGAGTTTCAAAGAATGGAATAAAAAAATGAGATTCAACCCCATCTAATGAACCGAATAGGTAAACATTATTAGTTCCAGAAACATTCCAAGGAATGAATCTAGTATATTTCGGCACCCCTAGAAGATGGCTTGAACATCTGTTATTAATACTCAACTCTGGTGCTGCCTGCCAGTAGTGAGTCAGTCCTGTTCCCAAACTTGTACTGCCGCGTCTCTGGGCAAGGCGTCGCTGAAATCAATAAAATCAATTCAAAGGTGGGCGCTCTTGTCGCGCACAATGGGTCGCTCACCCTGGCACGACTGTCTCCATTGTCATGGCGCGACTGCACGCCACGAAACCATCAGTTCTGTGAGTTTTAATACAAGTTCTACAAAGTGTACATGCACCTGAGAACATGTGTCGGAATTTGGGGCATGGGACACGTTTTTGAGTGAAGTAGGAAATCTGGAAAAGAGCCAACTGAAAAAAGTTTTACTTCAAAACACCCAATAAAACCGTTTTAAACAACGACCACCAACGGAGCGAATCACGCTTCGATCAGTGTCTGAGTGTGTTAGCATCGTGTCCGTAGTCCTAGATCGTGAATCCGTAGACTCAAGTATGCTGGCAAAAACGGATGTGTGTAGGTCAGGGCGCGAACTTTCAGGTCTTTCTGGCTACCCGGCCTGAATATGCTGCGAGAACCACCTGCTGTGGGTTTGCCCGGCGCTGATGCCGACGAGAATCCGGCACAAGGCGACAGTGGGTCTCTTACCGAACAATCCGGATTCATATATAATGCTTGGACACAGGGTCCACATCATCGTTCACTACTTGATTTTATTAGATCAGCCAACCTTTTTTCATTTACTTAGGCATCCTCCTCATCTCTCATTTCATACCCTTTATGCCCTGGGGCCATAAACATCGCTTAAAAAAGAAATACCCACTTGAAACGGTCACACACCGTTGACAGCGCAAGGTACCAGAGCGCCTTATGATTTCAGCCGTCAATACTCGCAGACCTATTTTGCATCACAGAGAATCCGACGCTCCCTCTCAAAGCGTAGATCGCCTGTCACGGCGTAAGCTAAGCCAGCATAAAAAAAGTAATGGCCCATTTTTACAGTGAGTGAATATACTTTGGCACGTACAGCAAACACTTTGAAATTACGTGCAGCACAGTAGCACGATGTCGCATGCAACCTTTGTTCGCTAAGGTAAGGTGCGTTCGGTGATACGTATAGACTACCGGCCTTCCTCTTGCGCTGCTGTCAGGTACTGATTTTTCCTCGCAGACATAAAATACCAACGTCAGAAGAGCGTCAGGAGCAAGGCCGAACCTTCCTTTGTAAGGGGCGCAAAACACAATCACAGGGCGGCTAGGATCCTTCAAAGTGGAGGCTGAATGTTAGGCAAATGAAGTTTGTATGCGAAGTAAGAAAGCACGGGGTGAAGTAGCAGCCTATCCTGCAGGAATAACGGTATCAAGAAGCGGAGAACTGCCTTGGAGACCTTTACCGCCGACGATCGCGGCGCCCAGTGGCCGCGAATATTCATTTCTGTCAGCGGTTGTGGATCTAGACGTTCCTGTGCACACTCCAGCACACTATTTTGGCATTGTAGGCGGGGCAGTCACAAATGATGCGGGCCTTACTCTCGTCACACAACGCAGGTGGTACATGTACTGCTATTAGTCATACCGAGTATAAAGGAGTAATGGTTCGTGAAAGCTACGCCAAGCCACAGGCGACAGGCGAGAGAGCAGGGTTGCTTCACGCCGTGGTATAGTCCAGGTGGAAGCCGCAGCTTCAGGTCAGGGGAAGAGAGCTGTAGGTTTGAGTTAGAAAAAAAAAATGGCTGGAATTCCACGAGGCAAGCGCGATCTCTCTGTGCAGGGTAGCAAACTGGTTTCTGCTTCTGGCTACCCTTTATGCCTTTCGCACGCATTTTACGTCTCCTCCTCCTCCTGAATGATAGGCGGCGCGGGAGAATGGAGGAATTTAAAAAAAAGAAAGAACAGTGTTTAAATTATTGGAGGGCGCAGTAGTGCGAAGGAGGGAGTGCGAGTTCGACTTCACCCTGTCCTGGCGCGTGTCAGTGACGTCATTCGTGAGGTTACTGCGTCCTGACGAGTAATCCATGTGGTGTGTAGTCTGTGCTAGTGCTGATGTACCAACTAAAACGAAACCCTTAAATCGGGGTAAGAGCTAATAATAGTTTACACTATAAAATGCCAAAAACAAAAAAAGGCAAGGAAAGTAAATCAGGACAAAATCTCACACAGGCCACGACACAGGCGCGTATCAAAACAGCGTAACACACAGGACGTCTAAACGGTGGACGAAAGCTATCTTCAAGAAGGCTGTAGTTAAAGATTTACAGGGCTCTGTCCTGTGTAAACAAGTGATGACGATACTCGTGCTGCATCCTCGCTTTCCTTGGCAACGCGCTTCAGATGCGCCAACACTCGGCCTCATTTGCGGTTACGAAACCGTACTTTTGTGAAACGTGTAGCCCCGCCGCGGTGGCTCAGTGGTTAGGGCGCTCGACTACTGATCCGGAGTTCCCGGGCTCGAACCCGACCGCGGCGGCTGCGTTTTTATGGAGGAAAAACGCTAAGGCGCCCGTGTGCTGTGCGATGTCAGTGCACGTTAAAGATCCCCAGGTGGTCGAAATTATTCCGGAGCCCTCCACTACGGCACCTCGCTCTTCCTTTCTTCTTTCACTCCCTCCTTTGTCCCTTTCCTTACGGCGCGGTTCAGGTGTCCAACGATATATGAGACAGATACTGCGCCATTTCCTTTCCCCCCCAAAAAAACCAATTATTATTATTAAACGTGTAGAATCACTTCGCCTACTATAGTCAGGAACCATTAGCACGTTATTTGGAGCTGTGTTTTACTCATTTTTCTTTTCGCACACTTCTACTGCCTTTTACTGCTTTCAGTTTTATTGGCTTCATTTATATCTATCAGCGTGCGTCGGCTAAGTAGAGAGAACGGTCGCAAAAAGAAAATCAATGGAAATAAGCGAGAAAACTTCACATAAGATAAAGATGTGAACCACTTTCAAAGGTGCTACTTTATTCCTGTTAGGGCAAAATCGAATATGTTTAGAAATTCGCGAGAAATTAAGTTGGCTCATTCACACTCCTGGAAATAGGGCTTCAACTTTTATAATACAAAAACAAACGTTACAATTACGTCGGCACTAATAATGACGTTGCATACAAAGTATCAGAGAGCAAGGCCGTGCAGCAAAGGGGACAGAAATCAGGAAGCTGAGGTGCGTCCAGCCATTCGCAAAACAAATTACTGGTACCTGCTGGCGACGGTTTTAGTCCTGGACGATCCATTAGTCGCGGAGCCCCAGATGCGGCGGCCGGCTGAAAGTGTGTTTACACACCGGATAACATTTGCTCAGTGACGACGTCGTCAGACCCGGAAGCAAGGGGTAGAGTAGAAGGACACTTTCGTGAGTTTCGAGACTGTCACATCATTTGCTCAGCGGCACTTTGGAACCATGGAAGATAGTCTCGTTTGAAAAAAACTGAGAGCACTGCAGCCTACTGCATTGGAGAAATGCACAAGCATGGGTTGTTGCGATGCCTCAGTGCCTCTTTTGTGTACCAAGCTAGTATTTTTTGAACACGCGGATTTTCAATTGTACTCATGTAGTTTAATTGTCACGTGACCGGAACTCTTTGCAATCATCTGTCATGTGACATGGTACGATGTCACAATACACCGTTGTCACGTGACTTGGCACGACATCATATAACATCATTATCGCGTGACTTGGTATGACGTCACATGACACCTGCCACGTGATTTGGTATGACGTCGCAAGTTTTTCGTTACGACATATTACACCACTGTCACGTGACTTGGCATGACGTTGACTCGGGAAACCACATGGTGCCGTTTTCTGCACACACATTTTGCGGATACGTTTTGCGAACAGATTACCTTGAACTGAGCCATATAATGCTTTCGTATTAATAAGGGAACATTCATAGTGTGGTTTTAATTGTATGTTGCAGCGATAGCTACATTACGGTAGCATTTCGAGCCTTCAGTGTGGCAGTGGCACGTGAACACGGCGGCGGCACGTGACGGTGGTCACGTGGTTGGTCACGTGACCAGCCACGTGGTGCGGAGCAGTGCTGCTGCCGGCAGCGCGGCGTGCCGGCGAAACCGAGCTGCAACAGCTGTGCGCATGCGCCGTGTCAAGTGGGACGAAGATGAAGAAGGAACGCCCAGCAAAATGGAGCGGCGAAAGACTGGCTTTGCAATTCAACTGAGCAATTCCACTCGTCCAGCTGCAGCTATCGTGTCACTACAGGTTTAACCAGAGCTAAACCGCTGCCAATTTTTTTTTGTCGTCAGCATTTAGTGATAGGTGATTAGGCCTATTGTTCGGTAAGTGCTTCGCTTTCAGCAGTTTGAAGTCAGTTATTTTCATTACTTCGCAGTTATCGCTCATATTTAACTGCGGGACATTTCACACCCTGTGCTTTTCGATCACCAAGCATGCTGCCTAATTTATGGCATCTATCCACAATCTTTGGATGCTAACTGCGCATCGTAATTTTTTTATTTACGAACACCAGTCTGCTTGATTCTATTTGTTTTGCGAGACCTAAAAATCTCTTGCCGTTGCCTCTGGAGATAAAAAATGAACATTGGATGCCATTAAAACACCTTGTGGGGCTAGTTGGCTTTTCTATGCATTTATCGAAATATGTAGGGCTGTTTAATTTCTAGAAAAGAAAATAGATGCCATAGTGACTCAAGGCTTAAAATAGCACTGCAGGTGAGGACTGCAGGCTTACCTTATTTATTAATATATTAGGCGCTGACTTTACGTATTTTATTTTTGCATTTAGAAACACCCTTTTTAAGACCCTAGGAAGTCGTTGAAGAGAACAGTCTGATCAATCCAAACTGTAAATGGAGATCTTAGCTCGCTGCCATCTGCACCTAAAACTGAGGCCTTGTAATTACTTTCATGTTCGACTGCAGACTACCTTCAGCTGTCATAGCGCCTTATATGCGTCTGCAATAACTAATGAGCTACCTTGTCAGCACACTAGTGAAAATAAATGAAGTTTTTATCATTAACACCTCAACAAACGTCAGCATCAGCAAATCAACCATTGCGCTAACATTTACAGCCAAAAAAAAAAACATCCGTAACCGACCACAAAATAACAATGCCTAGCGCCAGCAATGGTAACGATAGGTCTTTCCCAAAAATATATTTTTATTTATTTAATTTCCATTAGGGCGAGAGGAATGAGAGAGAGGAGTGGTTATTACGTAAAACAAAGGGAGCGAAAATGCAGGAAAACGTTATACAATTAAAACAATTTCATCTGAGTCGTCCTGCTTATTTGCATGCTTCCTCCTGTTTTCAGTGTAACAGTGAACCAGTAAAATATGCGCAGTCGGTCAAATATCTTGGCCTGATCTTCGACAGTAATCTTTCCTGGAACTCACACCTTTTCTTTTGTTTGTCAAACACTTCGCGCTGTATCGTGTGTGCTGTATAATATTAGATATTTCATGCCCTTTTCTATCCGTAAATGAGTTAAACATGCTCTAGCGTGTGGTGTGCCTTAGATATAGGATCACTGTTTATGGTCACTGCACGGTCCGCTGGCAGCACAGGGTGAATTCACTTCTGCGTTCACTTCTAAAGAATATTGCATGCCTACGAACTGTACATTGGGAATGACATTGATATTTTTAGTGGATTAATTCGATAGTAGGTTTATTGAAAAACCTAAGAGAAATAAATGGATGAAAAAGTTGTGTTACAACTATCGATACCGGCTATGTGACGGGAAGTGTGGAACGAGGGTTATTGCGCAGTGGGTTCGCAGTACGGGGTGGCGGAATAAGGTTGTGAAATATAGGTAACAGCCAAATTTTACGTCGAAGCCATAAAGACGGAAGAGCAAGCTAGTGTTCACTGCCGATATATTTACTATTCGGGAGTAATTGGGAAAATGAGGCCAGCGGAAATTATATTGAACAATTTCAAGAGAACTGGATAGTTCCAGCCCGATCCTACACTGAAGACGAATACTCGAGCTTTTTGGTACTAGTGCCTCAAAGGGCAGAAGTTGCTACTCCTGAGTTCCTGTTCCTGCCCGCGGTGATATTCATCTTCGACATCTGTCCCTGCTGTCCCTGGAAGAGGCTGCTTTCTTCGCAGTGATACAAGGATTACGAACATCGCCTGATACAAAAATGGGAGTGAAAATTGGTTTTGAGGAAAGGAAGTGACGCAGTAATTGTGTCACATATATCATTGGACACCTGAACTGCGCTGTAAGGGCAGGGATAAGGAATAAAGGAGGGACAAAGAAAAGAAAGGAAGAAAGAGAAGCCGCAGTGGAGGTCGCCGGAATAATTTCGACTACCTGAAGACCTTCAACGTGCACTGACATCGCACAGCAGACGGGAGCCTTTTGCCTTTCGCCAACATTGAAACGTGGCCGCCGCGGTCGGGTTCGAACCAGGGAACTCCGGATAATTAGCCTAGGGCTCGAACCACTGAGCCAGCAGGGTGGTTCTGGCACGAACGCCGTTTTTTGATTTGGCATAAAATTTGTACGCATACTTTTATGACTGATAAGCATTGAACAAGACAGCAAAGGAAGAGCCCCTTCTTATGACTGCTCTAGAGTGCGAGTGCAAACAGAAACAAAAGGCATGAAATGCTGCAATCAAAAAGAATTGTTTCTGCCGCTAAAAGAATGATAAAATGGAACATGCATGGCTGTAGCACTCACGGGTTGTTCATATGAACTTCCTCAAGGTTATTACAAAAGTTAGTACGGATAAATGCGGCTCCGAAACAGTGTCATGGCGGATTTTCATGGAGCAGTGAGCGGAAATTGTGTTTGTGAGAAAAATATATCTTGGTCATCAGTACAAAACGCTAACGTTGGCTCACATCCGGATGGCAGGCTGTGATGACGCCACGTGACCGGCGCATTTTTAGACCATGGTGGGGTTGGCGAGGCCAACCAGAATTATGTGCCCCAGTTTGGCCATAGGATGGCCGCCCTATGTGGGTAGCGAGGCCACCTGGCCCACTCTACACCGGCCGATTTGTCGCTCACAACGGCGGCGACCACTCCGCGTTTTCTACATAACGGAAGTCTCAAAGCTTTCGCGTTAAAACGCGATGCAGTAAAGAGCCGCTTCAACACCTGCGTGCAAGATACTTACTGAGAAGGGAAGGACTTGTGCAGGACTAATCGCAATGGAGTATTCTGTGTGGCTCATTTGGCCAGTAAACTGAAAATCGTGCATACATCATAGTTTTCATGGAGCTCCTTCCTAAATTGAGTAAACAACCAATAAACTATTTGAAGTCAACATCATGGTTTTGCGAATTTCCCGGAATCAAGGTGTTTTAATGGCAAGTGTGGTGAATGTGCATGAAAAAATGAACAGAGAATGTTTACAACATTCAATTCAGCCCGAAAACAGGGGCTTTTTTTGTTAATAATAATAATAATTGGTTTTTTTGGGGAGAGGAAATGGCGCAGTATCTGTGTCATATATCTTTGGACGCCTGAACCACGCCGTAAGGGAAGGGATAAAGGAGGGAGTGAAAGGAAAAAGGAAGAATAGGTGCCGTAGTGGAGGGCTCCGGAATAATTTAGACCACCTGGGGATCTTTAACGTGCACTGACATCGCACAGCACACGGGCGCCTTAGTGTTTTTCCTCCATAAAAACGCAGCCGCCGCGGTCGGGTTCGAACCCGGGAACTCCGGATCAGTAGTCGAGCGCCTTAACCACTGAGCCACCGCAGCGGGGCTTTTTTTTGTTGGAAAATACTGTTTTTGTCGATTTTAAATGCGTGACCGACTGAACTGTGGCGCACACACCATGACTGCTTCAATTTGCAAGTATTTATTTAGCGAACACACACAAACACACAAAAAACAATTTTGGTCGGGGCAGAACTGCTAGATTAGTGCCGCGCAGGCGACAATGAGCGGGCAGTGCCGCGGCACGGAGCGCTGGCGCTAAGGATGTACTCGCAGAATACACGCGAGAGACGACTTTGCTAGGCTATGAACGGCCGCATCAGTGCGTTCTGACTTCAAAATCGCTAACAGCATTGAGGTTTGTTTAACTGATTCTAGAAACAAAAAGAGAAGTTTCGCTAAAAATGCATCTTTTGTGAGGCAGAAAATGCCAAAAAATTAAATACAGGTATCGCCACCACAAGCAGTTTTCACAGTCAAATTGCGGTCAGGTCAGGTGTTTTTCGTACATGTCGGTGACAATAGACAACTCCAACGCCGATGCACTTCGAGTGAGTAATCATGGAACCCACGATATCTTCATTGTCATCGTTAACCTTCCGTGTCTGTATAAAGTGACAGCAGAAAAACAGCACGCTTTAAAAAAAATAATTTTTGCATGAATACGTTTTTTGCAGTGAATGAACATAGGCACTCAAGAGAAGCCAAATTTCGGTAGGATGAAAATTTGGTGGCGCTCCAGCGTTTCTTTACAGTGTCCATGTTTTTGATATCGGCCGCCCTTGTTAAATTCTCAGTAACGTCGAATATATGCCAGTATGTGAAGGAATTTGCAAAAGATAATTTCCATCTTAACGTCCACAACCCTGGAAGTATTCAGTGATTTTTAAAGCTGCTTTGCCTAGCTAACAGACCCCATAATTCTCATGAAACAGTTGAACTAAATGTGATGGTAGCATGAGTCCGCTGGGCAGCCGAAACATGAGCTCATTTATATTCAAGGATATTAATATTCTAGATTGGTTCTTCATTTATGTCCAAAAACGTACGCCATTACTTCTCTCATTGGTAGTCGTGCCCTAATATTTTTCCGCCTACCTAGGGTTTGTACTTAAATGTTCATGAATATATTGCTCTCTCGTTTTGTTTCTATTCCTCTTCTTAGGTTTTTAAATGTACATTTTTTTATAAATGTTGTCACTAGCCGGTCAATTCTTTTTAATTTTCTTGGTGTTTGTTATATTGCAATGTACTCTAAACCTCCACCCCCTATTTAATACCCAAGAGGAAGCTCTTTAGGGGTATCTTGAAATAAATATTTAATAGGAGCCTAGAGAGCATCATTTAGAGCCTTTAGCATGAGATGATGATGATGAAAACATTTAAATTAAAACTAAAATTGCTGTCAGCTAGCGGTGCCTAGAAAGCGCGTGAAGTACGTCCGGAGAGAAAGATGGACAGACATGAGGAAGCCGACGTCAACGTCTGCGGAGTAGCTGGTTTGCAAACGCGTAAGGAACATGCGCTCTTTGTGTATAAAGTTCACAAGCCACATGGTACCTACGCTAAGTGATTGGAATACGGCGCTGTAAGATTGTGGAAATATTGCGACGAGAACTAGAATGACATTGCTGCTTTCAACTCCTTCATGATTTTTAAGATCGCTGCCACACCTTATGACCTAGTGGCAGCTCCGTGTGAGCGTCGCTCAAGCACGGTTGCACTGTCGCAATGTGCATTTAGATGCCGAGCAGCTGAAGTTATGTACTATGAATGCAAATACGTATGTATGTTTGTAATGTATGTAATATAAGTTATGTAATTCCTCGCTTCGAATCCCACCCGTGAAGATTTACTCATCAAGTTTGGAGATTTCGTGGGCTCCGCTACCACACTGAGATCACAGCGCCATCTGCGCCAGAAAATACTCATCACGTATTGAGATTTCGTGGGGTGTGCTACCACCCTGAGATCACAGCGAGATTTGTGGCAGTAACAGAAAAGAGGAAATCTCGCATTGACACTTGCAGTGCCATCTACAATAGCATTGTAGAAACAAACACCCGCCGCGCGCCAATGATGACTTCACTATCTAATATGGTGGATAGAGGTGGAACTGTGTGAGTATGACGTCAGGGGACGAAATCGCGGCATATTTTTGGTCTCTCGAGTTCAAGATTGCGGCCATTAGAATTCGTTAGGCCCTTCCATCTCTTTCTCCCCTCTCTCCCTCCCCCTCCCCTAAAAAAATAGCCCATAAAGGGCAGAAAAACTGTCCCGTTAGGAGACCGCTATATACGTATACAATCGTTCCGCTATATATACTGACAACAAGGGGCAGCCATCCGGGGACAGATGTGTACCGAATTTGGTAGGCAAATAAAACCCTATTGATTGTGGTATAGAAATAAAACCACAATTAAATTATAGGTAAACATTGTAAATATGCAATTACTAATTTGAAAGGTTAACACATCGCACCGCAAGCCGAATTCTAGGCCAACCTTGACGCCCAAACGAAGCAAATTCCGTTTGGGACGTATCTTGAGGGGGTATAATTCCACAACGGGTAGACGTGAATCGCCATTTCTCTGATAGATGGCGCTAAGCGTCGATCGCACCGCTAGGTGAAAAAGTTATGTTACTTTTCCGAACCACTGAGGGTTTCCTTCACTGGCCCCGCAGGGTGCGGCAAGACTTTCGTTTTGGGTTTGACGAATTAAGCTAACGCTCGTTACTTCCAGACGGTGGCGGCCTTTCCACTGGGAGTTTTTTTCTGTGTGTATGGCGCACAAGTACCACACACAAATCACTCAAATCGCTCATCGCTGCCAGTAATAGTAGCTCATTAAAAATGCCAACATTGCACAAGCGCTTCGAGAGGAATATGCAGAGGCGCCGCGTTAAGTGCAGAAACGTGACTGTATCTGGGACCTTTAATGGCGTCGTTCAACCATCGTAGAGGATAAGGAGGAAAGCGGGTAACAGGAGCCATCATGCATGCTCGAGTGGGAGTGGTTTTGTTTGGACCCAAGCGGCACCCTGCAAAAAGGGTTCGAAGGTGTTGACTAGAGCCAGTTTCCCCAATGTGCGCAGCGGTTTAAATCGGTGAGCAAAAGCAGCACACCGCACCTGTGAGCTGCGCTGTCCGTTCCTGTTATTGAGCATAGTAATCGTTGTGATCTTTTTACACTGTTATACCGGGGATTGTATTGTGCACAGGAAGGGGTTGCTGCCCGATAAGAGAAAAAAAATGGCACTTTCGTCGCTTCCTTCAAGCGATGTCTTTGGAAGTTTTATGGACGTAAGTCCTTGCAGCTGGAGAACCTCAATGGAAAAAAGACACTACTGCAGCTTCGCCAGATTCATACAAGAGATATAAGTTTTTCTAGCCTGATTTTTTCCTTTTTCCAGGCAATCTTAAGCCGGTGTTGTTTTGTGTGTGTATGTGCATGAAAAAAAAATGCGGAGGCATGTAGAAACACTTCCGACGAACGAATAAATACAACTTGATTCTTGCGCAGTCTTGCGGAGGGAGAGAAAAATATAACGTGGAAAGAAGCTCGCTTGAGTTGCGTGGATACCAGAAATAACAGCTAGAAATAGAGTGCGCAAGAGATGAAAAAGACGGAAGACCAAGCGAAGCACTTGAAGCTTAAGGTGAGTCTTAAGCCGGTGAGTCTTAAGTTATAAAAAAGTATGCAAAATGAAATCACGCGTTGTTTAAAAAGAGCAAAATTTAAAGCTTTCACACCACGACCGCATGCTTTTCAAAACGCGTCAAAGGCGTCTTACAGCCGCCTTAGGAACTGAGTGTCGCACAGCGTATTTTCTTGATGCAAGAGCACAATGAGCCAGCTTGATATACGCCACCCCGAAACGCCAGGGCGTGGGGCTTTATCTGTGGCCACTACGTCTTTATTCCTAATGGAAAGAGAATGTTCCGCAAGCATGTTTCTTCTTTCCAGCTAAGTAGGCGCCTGGAAAACCTATATTAATCCTGCTTTCAACGCATACACCTCTGGACGTGCAGTTCCGATGAAGATAGCTCGAACTCATACTGAAGGCTCGATTGGTACGATGTGCTACCATCACCCGAGAGAGAACGAAATAAGCTCTGGGAATAAACACAAGTAGGATAACTAAAACAGTGTTGGTCGGCACGACTAATTGCGCTCTTTGCATGCAGAAGCGTTGTTTTCTGCTTTTCATCTTTAATTTATTTGAATTAGTTTTCTTCCTTTGTAATGACACCTATTGATTAGCATACAGTCGTAAGGTAACGCATATATGACGTTCAGCTTCGTTCGCAAGAGGAGGAACGAGATTTGTTGACAGTGAGTATATTTATTTATTTATTTATTTATTTATTTATTTATTTATTTATTTATTTATTTATTTATTTATTTATTTATTTATTTATTCATGATATCTTACGGTGCCCAGAAGGGCAATGAGGAAGAGGAACCAGAAACGATACATGTGCAAGGGAAACTAACTATCACAACTTCAGATGCGAGGCAAAAAGTAAAAGGAAAACTAATGTACACGGCAAAACTTAAAGGTGAAAACATACACATGCATAAGTTACTTAGTTGTAGCATGAGTGCAGGACATTAGCATATACATATCTAAGCAAAAAATGCAGGGGTCATATGAGAAGCGTCAGTCGTTGTAAAAGTGTCAAGACGTGCAGAAAAGCAAAACAAAAGCCAAAAGCTACGAAGAAACAAAAATACATTGTGATGCAGAAAATAAAGATAGAAGAAGTTGCGATCTTGTTTGAAAAGATACTTGAGTAGCTGATATTGGAAAGGTTGATGGTTGCAGACGCATGCAATACTCCCTGAAGTTCTTGCCAGAGAATGGCGCGCAGAGGTATAGATGAATTAAAAGCCTGGCTTCTCCCCTGTATGCATTTTATGCTGTACTGATTAGGTAGGTGGCGTGAAATGCGAGAAGGCGCTTCGAGAGGTGATAAATATGACCTGGGCCTGTAAAGATATTTATGACATAAGCATCAAATAGAGATGGAACCACGCATGTCTAAAGGCGCGAGACCGATACCAAGTTTGACCTTTATTATGGTGTACAGTGGCTGTAGTTGCGTGTAATGAAACGAGCGGCTCTATTCTGGTTAGATTCTAGCATGCTGATTAGGCAGCTTTGAAAGTGAGACCACGCAGGGGACTAAAATTCAATTTGTGGCCGTACGATTTTTATATAATTGCAGTCTCCTTGCGCTGTTACAAGAGTTCGGCAAGTATCGACGCAAGTACACCCGCCGTCAAAAGTAAATGGAAGGCGACTCAGCCGAAAAAGAAATTAATTTCTTTAAAAGCATAACAGGCGATATGTATTAATGCACTGTGTAATTCAAAAAATCACAATTAGGTTGCAATAATCGATTCAAAGATGCACAAAATAAGGGCGGTGAATTGTTTTTTTCGCTAATATTGCCTTCAATTTACTTTTGACTGCACCTGTACGTCAGTGATCTGGAGTGTTTGGCGCAAGTAGCGTGAATGTGCGTGACCCATGGAAGATAAAGCGTCAGATAAAAAAGTTGTGGCTCCAATCCACGCTGTGAAGATGGTCAGCCAGCGAAGCACTATAACGACACCCATTACCCATTGCGACGTCACTTAAAAATTCACACACGTGGCTCTACACAGAGTGGAACCAGAGACAAGTGAAAGGTTCTTCAGGTGTATGGTGTATGCCTAACTTCGGGGGAGGCATGCTGTTTGCATTCAATTTTTGGCCAGGCGTTTTTTGCTTACGACACCTACACGAAAACGCAACCGTAATTTTTACCTGGAAACACACGCGGGGAGAAGGAACGTGCTTCGCATTGTTTGCAGGCGCCGTTATCATACATAATGCGGTTTGCACTTTACACGTGGGCTTCGAATGACGTCAACCCCTTTCAAAGCAGCTTTAAACCTAATGCTCAGTAGAACCCGTCGAACGGTGTTCCCATTGCTCACACGTGGTTTATCATCCATCATGTGGTTTTGGATGCTTGTTTTGTGTTTTTTATTAATGATAACGAGTATTGAGCTGTGTGCTGTATGCCTGATTTGAAGGGAGATTTACCGGTTATATAAAGTTTTATTTTTATTCTTAATTATTGTTTTTAAAAATATTTTCTTCTTTTATTTTACTTTTATTCTTTATTTCTTACTTTTTCTTTTTACAGTGTTTTAAAACATTTTTTTCTTTTTACTACTGCTTTATGATCGGTATGATGCACGATTTCTATGCTGTTGGGTACTTATCCACTCAGAGTAGCATTCAGTTTGTAGCCTCGCATTTTTTGCTGTCAGCGACGACGACGACACGAAAATTTCCTTGCATGGTAGAGGTATACAGCTTCACTGTAATACCTAAATACTTGTATGATGACTCCCGGGACACTATAGTGCTATCTATGAGGTATGAGAAGTTACAATTAGTACGCTTGCGGCTGAAAGATTTAATCTTGCATTCAGTTGAGTTTCCGGTGGTACTGACGTTCGAACCCAGCACCACCGGCGTACGATATGAATGCTCTCTCCTTACGCCATTCTTGTAGTGCAACGCGTGGTTTGCAATTTTCTTGAATAGCAGACAAATCACGACCTTCTGCGCATATAGTTAAGTCGGGACATTCCCTCAACGTGCAGTCATTGAAATTTCGCAACCTAGTTTGCGGAACAACCGGTGACCCCAGATTGCCAAATTTACACTTGATGCAGAGTCTTGCAAAGTAGAGCCATTGTTCATGCCATCATCTTTGTCATGGGTGATTTTTACGATATCATATTTTCCCTATTTTTTGTGGATGCAATTAAACATTGCAAAGCTATTGCTATGCTGAAAGTGCTTTGTTAAATGTTCTCATAACTTCACAGCGCGATTCACTGAGATGAAAAAGAACAAATACCATTTTGTGTGAAAAAGAAAAAGCTACAAAAGAATGAGCCCATCAGTGAATTCAGGCAATGTGCCCGCACAAATGAGTGAATTGTTAAATTCCTATCATATATGTCACCTTCTTTATTAAATCCGTTGCACTAATAATCCATCTGATTCTTTCTATAATTCTCATTCTGAAAGGAAGTTGTTTTAATCATATTTGCCTGCATGAGGTGTGTAATAAGGTTCAGTGTTCGTGCGCTGTTTAATTTTTGAAAAATTTGGATTCCTTTTACCGTGTTCATATTTCAGTGCCTGCTGTGTCCTCAATGATGATTCAAACTTGTGTTTTTCATACTTGTGGGTGAAGGGAATAGAAGACAGCCGTGATGGGAGGCAAAGGACGACGGGTGAAGATCTGGCAACGGAAACCAAGTCCCTCTTAAAAACATGGGAAGTGTAGCAGTTACGTGCGTTTTCCCGAGGTTTAAACCTATTCTATTTACTAACCTGAGGGCCTCTGGTGCCTCGTTTGAAAGCCTCCTCCCATCGCGAACTGCATAACGTTATTATACTTTGCAGTGAGACACAAAGCTCTGTTTCCAAGAGAAAGCATTCCGTTCTGTATATTTAGCGACCGAAATCTGCTCCAGAACTTGTGCAGCTTACCCTGGCCCTAAAAGGGCGTGCTGTAAAGGAGAGCTTACTCTCTTTCTCCTGCCATATAAGCGCGTTCACATTTAGTGAGTATGTGAAAAGGCGCAGAAAATATCGTTTAGTAATACTGCGCTCAGCTTTTTGATTTTGAGCGTGAATTCCTTTTACTCCCGCTATTGGCGCGCGGTGGGGCACATTGGAGTGAGGAGAAAGGGCCAATATGGAGGCGAACCTAAACCAAATTTGGCGAAACTTTCCTTTTACCTCCTGGCGCCTACGTGCTGCGCTGCCATCGGAGCAGCGCATGCGTAAACAACAGCTTCTCCGTGGTCCCATGGTGGGCGACGCCGTCACGTTCCGCGAAGTAGCCTAAGTTCTGCACTGTACCCAAGAGGCCTCTTGATAAGCTAGGCGGCAGGGGCGCGTGAGTTGCAGTCATTACTTAATGGACGCGAGGTCTCTTGGCGCCATCTATCAGCACGACCAATAACCGGCCCTAATTCGTTTTTCTTCAACGTGGTGGTACGTGGAAGGGTTGACGGCGGCGTCCGTACGGCGTCCGACCGAGGCGGGAGCTCCAGCATTTTAAAAACATGCAACATACAACAGAAAAAAACAACAGTTGGTAACAATGAGTTAAGGTTCGCGGCGTCCTGTTCTTCTCTGTTAACCAATTACAACAGTAAAAGAAGTCAGCTTTTTATATTTGCCTATACCAAACAAGCCACAGATATCAAAATTTCAGGGCTTATACATTTTTCTTGCAGTTGGCTTCTTGTTTCGGTAACAAGAAAACTTTCGACAGCGAACTACTTTTTTTCTTGTCGTGGAGGGATTCTGTGCAAAGGTCCTGAATGAGGGTGGAGCCTCACTGCAGACTTAAGTTGTATCTGACTACAGCACATGCTGGCATCATGTCCTCTCGTTCGGCACGCGGCGAGCGCTGGTCGCGCTGATCTCCATGCATGAAAAGCGGTAAAGAAAAGCAGATGCTTTTGATGGCGAAAAAAAGCTAAGGGAAGAAAAGCAGCCGATGACGGAGTCGTGTGCGGCATCCATATCTATCAGTTGTCTCAGACTATGGTACATCTTTCTTGAAGTCCATTTCATGCTTACATATACACTCGACGACGAGATACTCTAATGTTTTTTTTTTATCGGGGCTCTAGGTGGCAACGTGAATTCAATCGTTTGCTGGCAGATTATTAACTTTAACAAAAACTGCGCTGTGGCACCAAAGTAAAGCTATACCTTGGAATCAAGAGCTGTGGTTCCAGTCAGTTTTCTTCGACGCAATACCCCTTGAGTGTAAACAGATTACAAGCGCAGTTTTCGTCCGCTGATTTCAGGCCCCTCTTTGACCTACTTTGGAACGTCGGTTTAGACATTAAACATGTTTAGTGTAATAAAATAATCAGTATCAGAGCAAACAAAGCACATCTTGAAATAAGATATAAAATTTCGTTCCCTTTAAGAGTGGCATACTGCACATAGAAGAGTGGAGTAAAAATCAGTTACAGAGGTGAAGAAGATTTGGCTGCTCTTTCATCTTTGAAGTTGGCGTTCCTGAGCGCCAGGTCGAAAGGATATTGATTTTTTTTTTGTTTTCAATTCAGAAAAACTCCGCCGTCTGCCCTCGCCTTATGCATTCATCCGCTGTTTCCTTGCGATGTTAGTGAGGATGTGTTAGCCCGTCTTCTCACATTTGCGGTGGTAGCAGCGTGCCGACGGAAAATCAGAATATGAAAACCGGGCAAGTCGGTCCACAATGTTCTGCATAGGAAAGCAGTGGCGCGCGCATACGGCGAAGTTTATTACAAAGAGACCAGAAAAAGATTTCCGTCGGTTGGTTGGGCCCACGCAATGGGAGCGTCCCGTCCAAGGATCTGTGTTCCCACGGCGGTTTTTTTTTTCCGCGTTGCAATTTTCGAAGTTTCACTATATATAAAAATTTCAACAATGAGCATTTCGCGGTGTGTTTCTAAATTCTGGGTTTGTTTTCATGTGTGTTGCGTTCCTCGTCGTAGCACTGAAAGACTGTTGTATTACATAATCTGTCAGAAAAAAAAAACACTGGGTGTTCCGCCGAAGATTTTACACTATTTTTAAGAATATACTTTTTGAGCTAGAAGAGCGCTTTTTTTGGCATGACATTGTCAGCGGTGTAGTATATCACTATACAGCTAAGTTGAGCTAACGAGCACACTGCTTATCTAGTATTGCATAGTTAGCTTTTTAACTATAACTGTTAGGATCTTTATTTACTGAGAGGCTGTAGCCTACCGTAAGTAATACCCATATCAGCTTTTAGAATGTCGAAATCGCGGTTAGCCTCGGCGGGGTGGCCTAACAAATTTTGGCTATTTCGTCGAGTTACGTGCACTGGAGAGGTTGATTTCCCTGCAAGTGTCTCGAAAGCGCATGTATTTTGGCTCAGTGTAGCCAAAATTTGTTGGGCCACAGCGCCGATGGCAACTTCGTTATGAACAACACCGCTGACAAAGCTATGCTGAAAAAAGTGCTCTTCTAACTCATGTTCTCATGTTCTAACCTATGTTTAAAAATACTGTCAAGTTTAAGGTGAAACACTCGCTATACGCGAAGACACATTTCCGCTTACTTGGCTCTGGCAAATAGCGATGCTTAGAGAGCAAGGCGAAAAAAACTGGGAAAAATTTCCCCTTAACTGCCTAGCGTATAAGCGCCCAATCCGTAATAAGATTTATCTGATTAACAGACAAGATCATTTTATTCAGCGTGAGTGTGTGAACACACTGTCTTCTTTTTTGTGTAAATAGGATCTGAAATTCCTGGGCCCGGCTGAGAATGTATTGTCAGTGCGGTCACCTGCCACGTGGTGTTTAAACTTCCTTAAAAAGTGTCTAACCACTAAAGCTCTGTTTTTATCAATTTTTAGCCTCGTCTGAGTCAATTTTAAGGCCCACATTCTGTTTTTATTGATTTTCAATCGTTTGTTTGGCGGCCCTTTACACATCCTGTCTTGTATGGCTTTTATCGTTTTCGTCATTCGTAACTTCATATTTATTCTTTGTTGTGACTGCACTGGATTGCGGTGACTGCGCAGCCTCTCCCCATGTGTCGCCCGCTTCTTCGATTGCACGTTGTTTGTTGTGCCTCCGAAGTGAAATTCAGTGGATAGTCAGCTCTCGTGTGGCTCTTTCAGTGCTTCTGTCTCTTTTCTTTGTGCCTTGCCAGGTATATTCGCCGTACGTTCGGAGAATGACCGCATTTTGCGTTAGACAGCACAAATTTTGAGAAAATGCCTGACTTTCCAATGGCCTTAAACATCTATAAACCGTCGCTGTCTTTAAAGGATTTATTAAAATATTAGGAACATTTTCACATATTTTCTTGTTCACGCCTACTCCCCCGGTTTTATTTCTAGTTGACGCTTTTCAGGTAGTAATACTGAACTAGAAAATATTATGATTCCTTTAGTGTATTTGACTGCAGCAATTTACGAATGTTTAACGGACTGAAATAGCCCTGCATGAACTTAGCTCATGAACTGATTTTCAATGGGCGCTCCGCCGAAGCATCACTGATATCGGCACGGAAAGAAGAATATCTCACTGCCTCAAGGATGGAGGTGACGACTGCTTTGACATGCCGAAACGTATTCTTGCTTCATGTCATCCCCCTTGTAGAACAATCTCCAGATCTGCAACTCTGCCTGTTTTGCAGCTTGTTCACTTGGTCTACGCCCATCACCCATGTTTAAAAGAGCTAACATCGATTAAGGAACAAAAATTGATTGGATCTAAAAAGCGCACGTGGGCTGTAGAATAGCGAAGTCTTCTCAAAAGGAAACGCCGGGGGCATTTGGAATTTCTGGTTACAAGATAAAAAGCCTTGCGAGTGAAAGAAGTTTTTTTTTTGTTCAAAGCTGTTTTCTGCTGGGAACTAATTTTCTCAATCTCTGTCATGTTTGATGTACGATTAGACGAGAACTTCAAATTCTGGTTCTCTACGATGTCGCTTTACAATTCGAAGCACAATTGAGGTCCAGCGCAAGCTTCGGCTGTAGACGAAAATAAAGTTTTGCTATTTTTTCTCGAGTATGTTTACTTTAACTCTGTATTTGATTAAGCGTATCGTATTATTGAGTCACTGTTTGCATATACCGAAATTTCCCCTTTAGGCAATGAACATTATTTCCGAGAGCCGTTTATTTGTATGCTGTGGAGCAATACTAAGCCCCTCTGATAATATTCGAATGTCAACAAAATCATGGATATAACGCGTTTTTCCGGGTTAATGGTAAAAAAATGTTTTTTTTTATGAAGTGCTTAACGAGCATTCGGGCAGCCTAGAACTTCAGCATTTAACAATGCGCGGGACCATACCTACAAATGGTTTTATAGGCATGTTCTTAAAACACCATGCACAGATTTTTCAGCCAGCCCAGTAGCGTTTCGCAAAGATGGTGATGGTTGGCGTAAAGTTTGGCTTGTCTGTGGCTGCACGAAAACTTGGATTGATAACAAATTTTAAGTTTCACGTACAATCAGAGCCAGGAAGAAAAGAGGGGGGGGGGGGGGGTTCAGGGAGGGTAAAAAGACCGGCGCTGCCCTAACGATTAGTCTGAGCCGACGGCACCAACCACAGAAACTGGCCTATTCGCTAACTACCACAGATTTCGCCTTTTTACAATGCGCAGTTTCTCAGTCGTGTTGGAAAAAGATATCAAATATTTTCGATAAAAGTCCTTGTGCTTTCGCAGTACTACAATATTGCGTCCAAAATGATTTCCGGCTTGAAGTTTAGTGCAAGAAGTGGATGTAGTGGGTTTTCTCAGTTCAGGAACTTGCTGTATCAAAAGCAGACGGCTGTAGCGTGCATTTTCTGTTCCCCGCATTGTTTAGGAAAAGGTGGTGGAAAGTGTTCTTTTTACTAAATGAAGATTGCGGGCTACAGATGCTTTTCTGTCAAATGCACAGCACAGTCATAATGCGTGCGTATAAAAAACTAACTGTGTCATGTGCGCCGAAAAAGAGGCTTCTGGGTAATTTTCGAGCACTTTGCGGTCAGTAACATATGCCTTAATCTCAGTAGACGAGCGCATTGCGTTTAGTCTCCTTCAAATTTCGGCCGTCATGGCAAGGAAGGAGCCTGTAAACTCGTATTCAGCGGAATAAAGGCGTAGCCACTCAGCCACCGCGGTGGCAAACGCACATTATCGCCGGATTGATCGACGGGCTGACCTCTAATCGAAAAATGAATAACTTTCGTGTCCAGTGTGTCGAACGCAGTGGCGGCTACCAATGCTTCTGGTCGACTGCAGATGTAGGCCGCATAATCGCATTCAGTATTGACAAATCAGCCCACTCTTCCGTGATCCCGATATCGGTTTCCCTCCTGCAAACCACGCGCCGGGCTGGACAATCAGGCGTGGCTAATTGCGGCGCGTTGGTGTCGATCGAAACCTTCTAGCGAAAACCTGCTCGGCGGGTGCAGCAGGCCTACGCGGTCGTTCTATGATCTCCAGTCTGTAACCCAAACAAACGAGAGCACTGCTCTTCGAGCCTGAAATTGAAGCTTACACCCTAGAGATCTGCGACAAATGTTCGACTGGCTCAGCAATGAGCGGATAAGGCTAACAGCGCCAGCGAGAGCGAGCACACGGCTGCGGTGCGGCTTGAGCGATGCACACCGAAAGGCGTTGAAAATGTCCGTAAGAAGAAAGTAATGAACTCAAAGCACGGGCGAGCCCCACAAGTGCTCATAGGTGTTCTGAGTTGTGGCATTTCATCATCATGTTAGCTTTATACTTCGGGATATGCTGTTGATATACATGTCTGGAAAGGTCCTGCTTGCAAAGTAGTGAATGTTCTGAAAAGAAGTGTAAGTAATTTAATCAAATCCAGTTAAAAGCTCGTGTGTACCCAGGAGGAAGCAGTCGGCAACGTGCAGATACGACTTTTTTACGTAATATCGTAAATGTTTTTGGCCAAAGTTCGGCTTAACCTGGCATCGCAGAACTCTCGTCATAAACAGGGCGTTATGTGGCAGCACGTATAAATTATTTTTCGTATTGTCGCTATGGCACCAAAGTTTGCTTTGCTATCGCGGATAAAGAGTTCACTGAGGCAAATCTACAGTTTGCTGTTTTATTGTACACTGATATATCGCATGTCACCTGATATAGAGAGGGTGACCAAATTTCAGGCAGCTCACAGATTTCAGGTTCCCACAATATATAAGAAGCTTAATGTATTGGAACGTTGTAACGGTTACGTGTGAAGCGTTTTATTAATCATGGCTTAAGGGACACAGAATCACAAACTCCCAAAAGAGAAGGCCACAGCTTTGTTTGATTCACTTCCATCGCGCCTTTCGTTCGCTGAAAAATCTGTTACTTCTTTGTGTCGTAGTAGTGGAAGAAGAGGCTTCAGGCTCTGGCCGTGCAGCTCGCCTGAGCGGTACAGCACAAGCCACATGCATAATAGCGTAATAAGGAAACACTGCTACTTTACCCCCCCCCACCCCAGGGGCTCCACTGGAGGAAGTTTAGTGAACATCCAGGGCGAAATGAAAAACCAAGAAAAAATTATTGAGCACTGCAGTCTGCTGCATTGGAGAAATGCGAAAGCATTTGCGTTTCAACGTCAGCAACTTCTTTTGCAAGTCATCGTTGTCAACTGACACTAAATCACGTGACGCTTGGATTACATCGGCAACTTTTTCCAAGTTATTGCTGTCATGTGACACTTAACACGTGACCCTTGCATGACGTCAGCAATTCTTTGCACGTCATCGTTTTCTAATTTGAGTACACACCCCCAACACACTGTACCTCGTACACACCACAACGAGTTCGCTTCGTGCCCCTCTAACACCCTTAAACCAACTACCCGTCGTGGCGCATGCGTTGCGTGCCCACCTGGCACACAGAGCGCCTAAGTCTGAACCGCAATGTCGTCGAATTTCATTTTTCGAATGGTCATTGTCGTGCGGACACACTCCGATGACACGCTCTGCTGACAGGCTCTGCTGAAAGGTCCTGCACACGCCACTCATAAGACAAGAGATGCTTTCGCATTAAAAATCTCGCACTAGTCCTTTTCAGTCGTAACCCAGAGCACTACGGCCAACGTCTGTGAGTATGTGCCAGGGCTTAGTTTTATTCCCTCAACGGTTCTTTCCTCCTCTGTTTCATAAGTGTGCCGTAGTCTCCTTCAGGCATTCTCGGAATCATTGAGGCTGAAAATAAAGCAAGCGAGCCGCTGGCCACTTTTTTCACCCCTGGTCCCATTGAGATAACCATGAATATCGCTAATAGCACACAGGATCTTGATCTACCGTTTCTTGCAATATCTTCTTATCCGGTGGTTACCCCACTCTTTCAGTGCTCGAAAAGAGGACGTCAATGTTTTTAGATATGTCCGCAATCTTTGGTAGTTTTATTCGATCAAAATGAGATATACAACTTTAACGACACTATCGCTGAGTAATAATTCAGTTGTTAACCGCGTTTTCTTTGCAAATAACAGTCCACAGTTTTTAGATCACGCGCTGTCTTTCTGCCTTAGTAATGTTGGGTGGTGTCTGTGCTCAAGAAGGAAAATATGCTGCCGTTCAATTGCCTGCTTTCAAATGCAATAGAAAGCCAAGTATCTCAATGAGACCATCGGACTTGAGAAATCTTGTCGTTGCGTTGAGCACGCACATCAGTTTCGATTCACACATTTGTCTTTCAATACCAATTCTTTTTTATATGCCTGTCAGTCGTCTTGGCAGCTTCCGGACCACAAACGTTGGAGCTAAAAAGTTCGGGTATTCGACTTAACATTAAATCAACTGAAACCTTGAGTAGGTAGATTATTTTGCGCCTTTACAATACGTAGCATACGTAATTTGGATAAAGCAGTTAATAAGGACGGCCTTCACATGACATTATTGGCTCGTTAGAGTATGTCCTCCGGCACGCAATGCAAGAAATAGACAAGAGCGACAGGACTAAGAGAGAAAGGACGCCAAGCCATTTGTAGACTCTGCCGCAGAAGTTACATTCATATATATTGCCACAGTCCCAATCAATCCAGTGGCGCCATACCACGGACGAACTGTTTTAGATGGAACTTGTCATGCCTTGCGCTCTCGAGGGGCTAGAGATTTTCGTCTTCTTCCTCGCTCGAGCTCCCTGCTGTCCTGGACGCCTAGCACGTCTAATTAAACCTGGTTTTGAGTGCTTCGACCGTTTATCAGTCACAATATTTTGCGCATCTTTCACTACATTTTTAATGTACTGCAGCTTCTAGACGTATGGAAGTCAGACAGTAGTCAATGTGCGCTTATGTAGTAATGTTTGGAAAATTTATGTAGCAATAGGCACACTCTAAATAACCTTCCAGGTTTTTTTACTTTGGCCGCATCAGCTTCTGCTTTGAATGCGGCCAAATAAGTTTTCGGGGCTTTACCTTAATTCTTCGATTTAAATATGTATCCCGCCACGCATGCATTTGCCATAGTGCGGGTCACCAGTCATTGCGTGCATCTGAAGGCACAGCCACGGCACAATGAGCAGGGAACTAACAGAGAATGAATTGTTGGTACTTTGACTGCAATAAATTTTGTGTATGTAAAAAAATACTTGGAATATCGTTGATAAGCAGAATTTTTACGCGGTTTGAAGATGATATATCGCATACGTTTGACATCTGGCATGGTGTACATGGCTGCACGTGCTCCAATAATAATGAAAGCATGGGTGGTAATAAATTCTATATTTGGAAGTAAAACATTTTCAATATATCGCTGTATTTCCTCATGAACAAATGCGAACAGGTGACTAACGTGGCAGTTTAGGACATGTTGGTATTGCTTGACAGGACTCAACAGCGCACAATTTACGAGGACACAAGGAACGAAACGACGAGACACACTAGCGCTGACTTACAAGTTTATTTTGAAACTCTCGCCCGGAATATATATGTATGTGATGAGCAACATCACGTATCCGCGGCAAGCGGAACACTCATTCACTGACGGAGGTACACAGAAATAAAGAAATTTAATGAGCAAATGATTTGGGACACGTAGACCCCTGGATCCTCGCACAACACCACTGCACTATATGTTCGTTAGTATATCGATTTCCATGACGTGGGCGGCCCGCTCAGTGGCTGTCTTCTGCCTGGCCCGGTCCATGGAGTTCGGTACGATCTCCCATCTCTCTCAAGTGGTCAGGAGCGCAGGGCCCGCTGGGGCAGGGTCCACAGGGCATGGAGAATGTGGGTAAGTGTGGCATAAGGGTGGGTCCACTCGGTACAGGTGGGGGTGAATGCTCCCGGGTAGATGCGGAAGCGCAAATAGGGGGAGAGAAGGGTGCGGGTATGAAGGAGTCAAGAGATTGTCAATTGGATTGGTGGGGGGAGGGGGGTACAGCTGGCGCTCGGCACGATATGCATGGGTCAGCTCGCTGAATGAGTGCATGCGCTCACGTGAAGAGCCCGGCTCCGATTCCGCCACCGCCCGGTTGTTAAGCCCTCGGGCGTGGTCATTGGCGGCTTTGTTGCCGGGGTTCCCAGAGTCCGCAGACACCCAGATCAGCTCTCAATGGCGGGCTGGGTAAATGGGGGTGAGCTAAGCATGCGGAAAGCGGTCTTAAGGAGTCGTCGTCGCGCAAAATTTAGGAGTGCATTTTTTGAGTCGGTAAGGACATACCGGGCATGTGTGTGTAAGGGCAAGCCCGACTGCCGTGTCTGTGGAGAATTCCGAGGTGGATGTGGCAGGAAGGTGGAGAGTGGCGATGGGTTGGAGTGTGCGGATAACGACTGCAATTGCCGCGTCTTCGGGCGTTCAGGCTATGTGTGTAGCAACGTCGGCAACAGCGGAATTTCCTTGCCGGCCGAACCCTGACCCGCAGCACTCGTACCCGCTTACAGAGTCTGTGTCTGGCTATAGCGGCGGTGTCCTGGGACCCGGTAACCCCCGGGTTTCCCACGCCTCTGCTGCTATCCAAGAATTGCAATCTTTGGCCTCAGCAGACGTAAACACCGGCCGAGTGCGGGTGACGTACCGGTGGGGCCAGGCGAGAGTCGCGGCCACCGGCCGCGTATGCCACGCGACTGCTGAGATAAGCAAAGCGTGGGCAGGCTGCACACGGGAAGAACAGAGGTTTGGCGGCAGATGTGGATGAGTTTGAACAAAACAGCGACTGTGCGCGGTCGCAACTTCAGGGCTGCCGAGGTCGCCTGGGCGCTCTGCGTATTTCTGGGCAGTCGAGTGCGGCTGACCGATTCATAACGGCTTGCGGGCCATAAGTGTGCCGTGCGCGGCCACGTCCGGGACGCTGCGGTGTACCGCATGTCTTATATTTTTGTGTTACTAGGAAATGAAACAAGAAAATATTTTACTCTTATTGAACAGCTGCATCGTCTTGTGAAATTCCTATTGGAAGCCGCTCTCAATCTCGATCGGACCAACAACGAAAGCTACCGAACGTAAACGGAATATTACTGGCGCAGCAGAGACAGGATCGCGGACGTCATTTTTCTTCCGTGGAAGAAGCTGACGGCGGCGACTAGCAGGTCGGGAGGAGTTGCGGATCAAGACCCATCACTGCAGGCGTCGTGCGGTTGGATAGAAGCGGTGACTCTTCGGCCCACAACGTTGCAGACAAGGCCGCCGACAGTGGTCAAGGGAACAAGAGCGGCTGAGGAATCCATTCCTGTACCGTGACTACGGGGGTGGTGCACGCTCACAACATGCCTAAAGTTAAGACCAAGGTGAAGAAGAAAGAAGCAGGGGGTGCTTCAGAACACCTCGAAGACGCACCTGCGGGCGGGTCAAAAGTCAAAACTAACGTGAAGGAAAAAGAAGCCCGGGGGAGCGCTTGAACATCATGATGAGACGCCGAAGAGCGTTAGAGAAGTTTAAGCTACTGAAGCTACTGTACACAGAGGTCCGGTATCAGAAGCATTGCAAATAGAACGGGAAAAGATAAAGCAGCTGGAGCTGGAGGTTAAATTGGCAGAGCTTGAAGCTTCCGCAGGGAACGAAAGCAGCTCTTTGGCCAACGATCCGAGCTCACGTGCAGATAACAATCTTCGGAACTTTTCGGAAATGATTGGCGGAGAAATCCCACAGTTCCCTCCTGACGTTGAGGTTCCAGTGCGGTTTCAAATTCAAATTCAAATTCAATTCAATTTATTCAACATCTTGAGGATGTTGGGTGCGTCGACAAAAAGCCAGAGAGAAGGCTTGACAGGGGTCGACGCACCCTACAATGACTTGACAGCAGCATCAGGATGGTATACAGGGTGTCATATATGTTAATAACAGGATCATAACATGAATGACACGGTGGAGTGTCTTTCTGAGAGTTATGGTGCCCCGCAAGAGGTACAAAAGCACTTGATTTACCTAATTTAGCTTCAAAATTGAACTGCTTGTGCGCAAGCCTCATCCAGGAAGCAGACTTTACCGTTGAGCGTATAAAGGCAGCGCTTTTGAAAGAACTGTGACTCACACCCAGTGAGCACAAGAAAAAAATTCTTGGTGCATATAGAAGGAAAGATGAGGGCTGGCAGCAGTTAGCCACACGAATTACGAGCTACCTCAGATATTATCTGAAGGCCCACGGAGTGAGCAGCTTCGAGAAACTAAGAAAGATACTTCTTGCTAATCAGCTTAAATCGACGCTCACTGCAGTGGCCTCGCGTTATGTAACCTTGACAGAAGGGAATGAGTGGTTTGTCGTAACCGCTCTTGCAAATCTGCTTGCCGTGCATGACCAGGCTGAGAGTGGCCGCCCTACAGCATAAAAAACACGGCGAAATCCACCAGAGTTTTTGTGAACAGGCAGTGCTCTGAACAAAGCACGATGGAGCTGAAAAGCCGCGTTCCTAAGCAAGCCAACACAGTCTCGAAACCATGCTACAGGCGCGGCGACGCGACGCACATGGCGGCTCAGTGCCCGCAGACTCGAGAGAAAATTTGCGGGGCAACGAGAAAAACCCCGCGTGCAACGAGTCGCAGTCTCGGAAGACCCGATTTTGCGTTCGCTGGCGGCGAGATAAAAATCTTGAGGACGGGCATTGTCCCGGCAGATCTTGCGGAGCCAAACGGAAGCAGGATATTGTTGTGATTTCGTGCATACAAGGTTTCTACCACTGTCTAAAAAAAAGATCGGGCGAACGTCAAAGTGATATTTGTGCCTCTGACCAGCTGCAAAAGTGGTGAAGATTGACCAAGGCCATTGGCGCTGAGAATCAATAGTGCGGATAGCAGCACCAAGAAATTTTGTTGAATGTGAAAACTCAGTTGTGTACAGCGTTCTATTCTCATGTGGGAAAAGCTTCGTTGGTGAAAGTGGTAATTGTCTGAACGACCGCCTCCGGGAGCATTGTAATAACGTGTCTGAAAAGCGAGGCGGGTTCCTTGACGTACACTGCAGGAAATGTAAGTCTGATGATAACAGTGTAGATGAGGCGAATCAGATGAAGTTTCCACGTGCCAGCCCGTCCGCCAGGACTGCACTGTTTTTTCTAAAAACAGAGATAAACTGACTCGTGTAATTATTGAAGCTGAAAAGATAGATCGTTTAGGTGGCTCTTGCGTATCGAATCCATCCGTAGGTCTTAACCATCGTTAAATTTTGTAGTTTATGAGGGCTCAACGTCCCAAAGCGACTCAGGTTATGAGGGACGCCGTATTGAAGGGCTCCAGAAATTTCAACCACCTGGGGTTCTTTAACGTGCACTGACATCGCACAGCACACGGGCCTCTAGAATTTCGCCTCGATCGAAATGCGACCGCCGTATCTTGGATCGAAACCGCGTCTTTCAGGTGAGCAGCCGAGCGCCATAAGCACTGAGGCACCGCAGCGGCCAAAAACGAACTCCTGTACATCCGACAGCGCCTGAATGTTCTTCTTGCAGCGCATGCGTGATGTTGGCGGACGATATGCCTATATATCCGGGCCGAGGTTCGAAATACAGTATTGTATGTCAGCGTGCGTGTGCCTTGCCATTTCTTTCCTTGTGTCCTCGTCCACTGAGCGCTGTTCACGGCTGTCATGGTGAACAGGTGCTGTCAGGTGAAGATATTTCGCAGACTCACAGGCACAGCACCACGTGACCTTGTCAGAGCGTGACCCGCACGTCGTGCGCAAAGACCGATGTTGCAAGCATTTCACCCAAGAGAAGCCGAACACCAGGCAAGGGGAAAGCCTGTACTCATTGTTTCGCCACTGGAGACGCGGTGGCACTGGATATCGAACTCCGCACCTACCACACTGCGGTGAATAACAATAAGGTATTATACACCACGTGGAGAATCATAGAGTCTGGGCGTAAAGCGAAATGGATTCCTTAAAAGCCTAGTTGGGAATATAATACTCGTATTTCTTCGGGTTTGGTATTTTAACTGTGCAGAGGACTTCAGCGCCTGTTAACGCATAGTTGTGCATATTTTAAGAAGTTTTTAATAAATTTGAGCTGTAATTATGCGCGAGTCGTACCTATTCTAGCGGTCGTCGTGTTCGCGCAACCATTGTCGCTGAGCTCGACATCCACCCACTGGACCAACAGCATGTTCTGAGGAATTATCTCGTGCAGGAGACACGAAACACACCCGAGTCTCAGAACATAAAAAAGGAGTAGAACTCACCATGTACGATTGCCGTTAGGGCTGGTATTACATGGATGATAGGCTTACCTGGAAACAAAAAGAAAAAGTCATATTACCCACGAGAACCATCCAGCTATCCTTCCCGTCTTATGCATGCAGTTATCCTTTAGCGAAAGTCTCCTTTTGCATGAACAATACGAACTGGTTACTTTTGCATCTTACGTGAATCTACAAAAACTGTGAGACCAGCTCCACTGCACGATGGGACGAAAGTTTAGGCAGTAGATTCCTAAAATTAGCACCCGATGCAAAATGCTAGACGGTAAAGATGAAACAAGACTCTCTGGAAACATTTGCATGCATAAATTATTCAAGACGCACAAATGATTGCACAACATGAGGCTGTCCAAAGGCCCTTCATTTTTTGTCTTGTAGCGATAGCTACATTGCGGTAGCATTTCGAGCCTTCAGCGTGGCGGCGCCGCCACGTTGTCACTTGGTTGGTCACGTGGTGCGGAGCAGCCGCCGGCGGCGCGGCGCCGTGGCTCATCACGCGGTTCGTCACGTGGTTGGTCACGTGACCAAATCCCACTCAGGCAGCTGTTGCGATCGCGTCACTCCAGGTTTAACCAGACCTAAACCCCCGCCAATTTTTTTAGCAATGTACAAGTAAGTATTTTCCCGCAAATGTGCTGTTTTCGAAGAAAGGCACACAAATTCGCACATCAATTATATGGCTCAAGCGAGCAGTACTCAGTATTAATAGAAAATTTCTAGCTGAAGTTCTCGCAATGGATAAAGGATGTGGCTAAATGTTCGAAAAGAAATTAAATATGACCTAATAACCGTCACCGAGGCCGATCGTTTCTTAGCTCACAGAAATCTGCAGATGCGCGAGCTTTTTTTAGGGCAAATAATTTTTTTTGCCCATTGAATGCAGCCTTTCGGTCTCTCAAAACGTGCTCATAATTATGCAGGTATTATTCTATTCTTCATCAAAGTTTTAGATTATTAGTAGGTTGAAAAATCTTTTTCATTTCGTTTGCTTTATGCGGCCGTTCCGTGCGGTTTCCTACAGTGCGCAGCCTTTTATCTGGTAACATTAATTATCCTTTTTCTAGGTCAACAAATGCAATCATCGAGTTAACAGTATAAAAGGAATTGTGCAGCGGTTGGAGCTTGATGTTTGCGGCTATGCCACAGTATGAAGCCAACCAGAGTCAGGCACACGATTTAGAAGACGTCGTATCTGCGTTGGCAAGAAACTGCAGGGCGTTAGGATATTTGCACCAAATATTTCGCGTCTCTAGAAATTCACATTTATTGGCACCGCAACTCGACAATAGCACCCGAAAAAAAGTCCTAAGTCCTCCCTTCTGTGTGGTACTGCTTAATCTCCAGCTAATTAACACCACGTACTCGAAAAAAGATAATTACGGCCACTCCTTGGTTTCGGTGACAGTTGGCTTACGACATGTATGTGATAAGGAGTATCTCTTTTTTCATTTCTCTGCTCAACTGTTTTAACAAGGGCCTCAAATCTGGCAGTCTTGACGCCATAGGTAGGATAAGACGGTTCTCGTACAGTTTCCGCCCTCGTCGTTAGATGACGTTCCACCTCACACTCGCGGTAACACAGGACGTGCTACGTCCGCCGCTATGGACGAGGGTGGCGCTGGTAAACACTCTCAAGGTTCTCTTACACCCAATAAACACAAATACCCACGAAAGCAGCAGATTGGACAACAGTCCTTGTAGCTAAGTTGGTAGAGCACCGGACGCGATATTCGGAGATCATGAGCTCGGATCGCACTGGCAGCATATGTTTGCATTTCTTCTGATTTCTGGTCAATTATCTTTAATTAACTACATGTTAATAAGTGTTAACCTGCAACCAATTAGCACCACAAATTAATAAAAATCATCTGCTATGCAACTGGTTTCAGGGACTGTTGGCTTTCGTCATGTATGGCATAACGAGCACCTCTTTTCCCTTCACTTGTGTGCTTAATTGCCCATAGAAGGATTGACAAAGATATGCATCGTGTTGAGAGATACGCTGAAGCATCTACGTAGAATTGAAAGGAGCTAGCTGCCGCTGTATTCGCTAACCTGAAGCTTCGCATCGCGTAGAAACATCACACAGTCGGAGGCTGCACGTATAAAGGTACCCCGACATTGTCATCCTCATCATCAGTCGAACTACGTCTGGTGGACAAAAAAAGCCCTCTTTTACAACTTTCCAGCCACCTTTCTCCTGCAGCAGCCACTATCACCATATCCTGGCAAAAAGTTCGATGTCAAGTCTACCCACGACTTATCAGCCGTCACCTATTACGTTTGGTGTGAATAACGCGCTACACACTAACAAAGCGACAACTGGAACGGGGGACACAGGACAAGCGCACAAGAAACACAAATAAAAGAATCCTTTGAGATATGGGAGGCCGGTGAAGACGAGTGCGTAAACACACCCTCGGTGTTGTTATCAAGTGAGGAGTTACATCTAATCAAGAAACGAAGGAGTGTGCGACACAGCCGTTGGCAACGAATTGATGGTTTCAGCATGTGCATGAAATGTATTTATGTACCCTCGTACCAGAATAACCTCAGTTGTTAGTGCACGCTTGTCCTGTGTCCCCCGTTCCAGTTGTCGTTTTTTTAGTGTGTAGCGCGTTATTCACACCAAATGTACTACCAACTAGCCAACATTGCTGCCTTGCTTACACGTATTACGTTTTCCTTGGTTTGGAGCGCAATATTTCAACCGTACATAGAAAACAAGAGGCGTAACCGCCGTGACTGAGATCGAAACACACAGGGTCAATCTCGGCCACGGCGGTCGCATTTCGACAGAGGCGAAATGCTAGAATCCCGTCCACTGCGCGATGTCAGTGCACGTTAATGAACCCCAGGTGGTAGAAATTATCCGGAGCACTTCATTATGACGTCCCTCATAGCCCGAATCACTTTGGGGCGTTAACCTCATAAAGCCATAAACATGAAATAAAGGGCCAAAAACCAACATATCAGGAATAAATAGCGCTGATTAAGAGTCGGCGAGGGACATTTTTAGGGCTGTTGCTCTGTCTTTGAAGTTATAAGACCGAAAATAAAGTAGAATACAAATGTTTTGTGCTAAAATGCGTTGATACAGTATTCAAGAGCCAAATAGAAGCAGTAGTGAAAACAAGAAAGGCTTCCTTCCTTTTTACACCTTTTTCTCAGATCTTAAATTTCAGCGACCACAGATGCGGGCGTATAGGTGCCGATTTTATCCAGCGACTTCGCTAAGCTTGAAATTTAAACTACCGCTGGTTTCCCAGAAAACGCTATTCGTGATGTTCTGTGAAGAATGAAGTTTTCACCATTCTCAAGAAGACGCCCTCTCTGTTGCTATGAAACGACATTTGAGCTCCGCTTCAAAGACAGCTCATATGGAATAAGAAACGAACACTTTTCAGTATTTAAACAGCATTCAGAACAATTTGTCTTATTTCTACTGCCCTGGTTTGAACGACAAGCTCTCGGCTTCTTAAGCTCATAAGCTACATATGATAAATGTATATCTGACAATTTGAAAACATAGATCACAAAACGTCCCAAACACCTCACTTCAAGGACTACAAGATGCAGCGATCAGTGCTGTTTAACACCTATATTTGTTCGCATTAATAATGATAAAAAGAGTTATTTCCCTCGCAGAGTGTCGTACGGAAACCTGTTGCCTTCCAGTGTTTCTGATGCTCATAATTTTGTCAGTCAGAGCTAGATTTGATTATTTCTTGAGTACAGTGTTATGATTTTTGCTGCATTGCTTTAAAACTTTCGAAAGCGCTGCTACGGGGGACACCAAGAGAAAGAAAACGAAGGACAAGCGCTACTATCAACTGAAGTTTATTGGAAAAAACACATAAAGTTGAATAGCTCACACAAGGCAGCCAGCAGCGCGTGCGCCTACCCTCAGAATGACAAACGAATCACTGTGTTGAATTAAGATACCGAATTTCACAATCGTGGATGACAACAGATGGTGTGCTGACGCACATGTCGGAGTTTTTGTGATTATGAAATGCCTCAGATAATTCCCTTGTTAGCTGATTGGAATGCCTGTACAGAATTTTTGTACTGTTGAACAGAGGTACACACGCATTGTTTTCCAACGCGTTAGAATGGTTAAGTTCGCAGTCTCTGTAATGCAGGGCCAAATTAGAGGAAGGAGCCACCTTTAAACACGAATTATGTTGGCGTAGCCGTGTGTTTATACATTTACCAGTTTGGCCTATATAACTCTTTCCGCATGCGAAGGGTACTTCATATACCACTCCCTCGGCACAAGGTGCAAAAACAATTCATGTTTTATATTGTACTGTTTTTTACTTTCTTTTGACTTTTTTTTCTAATCTGGCTCTCCTATCGACCAGAGCGCAAATTTTTCCAAGTTTTTGGGGAGCTGACACAGTACCCTTACCTCATATCTAGTGCCTACGAGTTTTAATCGGTGGGATAATCTGTGAATATACGGAATTACTGCACACTTTTTTTCTCGTTACTGGGAGACTCTGGTGAATCGGGTTTACCGGGTGTCCCCAGTAGCAACGCTTTCGAAAGTTTTAAAATGATGTACCAACTCGCTAAATTGTCCGTGTTGCTGCATTGTATATTTGTCTTTTGGAAACCTTTTGTAATTGTGACGATGCTTCCGTCCTTATCATATTACCCCTGCGCTTGAGCCATGTTAGTGGCTTGTAGTGTCTGTGAATAAGAAATAAAAAAATTCAAATCAAGTGACCAATGTCCTGATAAGCATGAGCCCTGGGCTGAATCAAACGACTACGGACTGCGGCTGGCCACAAAGTCCACATTTTATTTCCTTCCTAACATTTTACATCATACAAGCGTCGTCTTCGTTCCCTAGAGTAAATTGCTGGGTTAGTTGGTTCATAATGCGCAATGGTGGAACGAGCGAAACAGGCGCAGGACAATAATAAGGTGGCACACACACAACACCACGGGAATTACAACTGATTTATTCCGAGGAATTGAGCCACATTCTTGCATCATTCCTGCGCAAGCGCACACTTTGGACATTGTGAGGGAAAACTTTAGAAAGATAAAAACTTAAACTCCTTTTCAGTGATTATGACTGAAGGGTCGCTTAAACTTATATGCTTATTTTTCGTGATTAAAACGCTAGCTGCAGCTCGCGCTCACGTCTTAATTTCCCCCGCCCGATAATACTGACCAGGTGGAACAGAGGGAAACAGTGGAAGTCCTGGACATGCAAGGCTAAATTGCTTCACGGGCCCGAGCCCAAAGTTGTTCGGTGCTGCCTTATACGTACATTTAGGCACGCTCCAGTTTTCCCAATATACACTTTGCCGCAGGACAATGGAATGGAGTAAACCAACCGCACTGCGCACGTGGTGAACTTCGTCTGGTGCATAGTGATGCAAGCGCCAGTCTGCTGCTGGCCACCAGAGATTTGGGCTCACAAACCGGAGAACTTTCGCGGGGCAGAAAAAAACAAAATTGACGCCAAATTTCTTAGCCCCTTTTTTCAGCCCATGTGACGTCTTGTGGAAATAGGGGACCACTTTAATCTTCTTCCTATCCTTTTCCACTTGGCATGCGGGCTTTTCGGGACTCATTTTTCATTTTTCCCCCAAAAGGTTTGACACACCGCAGCAAAACCGATGGGGGAAACCCTGAGGTTTAAAAGCGGTCAACCTTCTCCGCCAGACTTTGTTGCATCATGTGCGCGCAGCTTTTCTTTAAAGCATTTAAAAAGCACAAGTTCGCGATGCTTGCCTTTACCAACTTCGAATGTGCTGATTCGAGCGGCAAAAGCGCCTTTTTTAGCATATTTCGCATATTTAAAACACACGTATCGATCAGGTAAAAAAGTCAATTTTAAATCTAGGACCTGAATGGCCTTTGAATCGGAATATGTTTAGTAAAAACCAAGTTCTTACAGTACTAAGGGGAGTAATTACTCATTGACATCCACCTAAGCGCAGCCATACGGCTACAAAGAAAAACTATACAGCTTTCTCAGTAACTTCGTAGTTAAAGAAAAATTCGTCCTCGTCCCGGGCTCGAACCCGGGACCACCGCTACATCAGAGAAGTCACTCTACCAACTGAGCTAACCGGGACGGAAAGCTTTTGGTAGGACGATAGCGAATTGATCCATAACTCGAAGTGGGAAGTGCGTTAGTCAAATGGTTAGGCAAATTCCCCTAAACATTTGAGCAATTCAAGTTCTTAGAACAGGTGCTAAAAACGTTTAAAATCTCGTCCACCAAGCGGTTGAGCTGGTCAGTTTCTGTTAAATTAAAAATCCTAAAAAGTCATGGACATATCTAAAAACTTGGCGCAGAGGGGCGGCTTCAGATAATTTTCAGCAGACATTAAGGAATTATCGATGCTGTTTCAAACATCAATGCTTTAACCCAAATAGAAATGAACTTCGGGCTTATTAAGATCTCGCAGAACATAGGCTGACAAGCCAAAAATAAAGACCGAGTAATGGGCTAAAAACCTACACTCCAAAATTCTGCGCGCACTGTCGGAAACCTATAAAGCGCAGTTTAAGCGCCACGCCTTAGTCGTGTTGTAAAGCAGTGCTGCTTAAACAATGCATTCCGCAGTAAATACGTTTGAGGCCACTGGGCTTTCCCCTGTTTGGAGCTCGGCTTGTTTAGGGTGAAATGATTGGAAAATGGGTCATTGACTCCACTTTGAGTAGAAGATAAATACCTTGTACCATGGGGAACTTTTTGGTCAAAGCTGTCCTTGGGTTGTAAAAAAACACATCATCATCAGAAGCCAGTTTTGAAGCCCAAGGTTTGATGTTCCCCCTGTACTGTAGTTCACGTTGAGGAAAACAGAAACGACCAACTGCAGCAGGCATTGCTGACTGAATGTTTGCAACAATGACACTCAAGATGACTGCAAAGGACGTCGCAACCAGGAGGCCTGAGAGTAGCAGTTTCCTCATGAGGACCAAGATGGATCAAATGACTTACAATTGAGTTTGTCCCACTTTTCCCAGTGTTTTTCACATCCTGGCTAGCAGTTGTTGGTTCTTCCTGGTTCATTTTGTAGCGATAACTACATTACGGTAGCATTTCGAGCCTTCAGCGCGGCGGCGCCGCCACGCTGTCACGTGGTTGATTACAGGGGGCGAAGCAGCTGCCAGCGGCGCAGCGCCGTTCGTCACGGGGTTCGTCACGTGGTTGGTCACGTGACCAGCCAGGTGGCGCGGAGCAGCTGCTGCAATGCGCCGGCGAAACCAAGCTGCAACCGCTGTGCCCATGCGCCGTGTCAAGTGGGACGAAGATGGAGAAGGAACGCCCAGCGAAACGGAGAGGCGAAAGACTGACTTGCAGTTCAACTGAGCAAGTTCCACTCGGCCAGCTGTAGCTATCGCGTCACTCCAGGTTTAACCAGAGCTAAACCACCGACAATTTTTGTTAGGTAAACTGCACTGGAATATAAATGCTCCCCTGTCTGTCCGTTACTCCATAGGTTAGATTCATCTTTTTTCTTGCTGTTAAGCTGGATGACAGGTTCCGAAAAGAACTATGCGGAAAAAAACATCTAGTTTACGTTTTGCAACATCGTTGTCAAAGATGAAATATCTTAAATGCCCAGAAGGACCGTGTTATAAATCCAACGAGATAACATCAATCTTTCGGGAAGGGCTCCTTGACAACGAGGTGAATGGTAAATGCAATGAGCGTCTAAGATGACTTTTGGCACAAAGCAAGTAGAATGTAACGTTGGAAAGACGACAATTCAAGTAGCGGAATGAAATCGAATAGCACACGGCAACAGGTGGTCTTTTTAATATCCTCAAGGGCTTTGTAGTATAGCAGTAGCACATTTTTTTTAAAGGCTATCCAGGCTCAGCTGGCGATTATTGCTTCCTTTCTTCTTTTTCTTGCGTTTACGCTTGTCCCTAAGGCGAAGGAACGATGCACGAGCAAAGAAAAAAGGGGGAGGAGCGAAGCGCTGGAAGTTGTTGCTGGAACTATAATTCTTCTAAACAGTGCTGCCATCATCACTTGCCCAAGTCTTTTAGTTGAAGACGTAAAAAAATTTCCTGTTCTTGCGAATCTGTGCTTTTAATTCTTGCGTCCCATATGTAATATTCCTCTTTGAGGCCTTTAAGGTAAGAAAACTAAATGAAATGAAATGAAAAGCCTCCCGGCACATGTTTTCACAGGAGCTTAGTTAACATATTTTCAATCTGATAAGCTAGAGATTTCCTTTACGAACGCTTAGGCACCCTTGAATCTGGGAACAAAATTTACATTCGGTAATTTTTGTCTCAGGCCTTCAAAATATTATTGTGCGGAAATATTCGGGTGTAAAGCAATTACCATTGCCAAAAGTTTCACATCATTAATCAGCTTGCCATATGTGAATTACTAAAGTGATGTGTGGCTCACAAGCGCGAGATGTCGGGCTAGTTGGTATTGAAAAGTAAAAGAAACGCTCGAGGAGCATAGCGTTCTCCCGCAGGAAGCTACTCCTTGCATGTTCAAAATGTCTTGTGGGTGCTTTCTACCGTCATGTATTTACAGTGATTAGTAGAAAATATGAGCGAAAATGGAGTGGTATTCTACTGCTTCCTGAGTTAAGCGCTGTTTTAATCATTGAAAAATTGTGCTCTTAAAGTTAGCAAGCTTTTAATTTCAGCGTCCCTTTTCTTTGTCATTTGTGCTCTAATATTTAAAGGAAAGTAGAGAATCACATTTCAATGCAACATTTAACTTCTGTTTTACAGAACTAACTTCTATGCGGTCAGTCTGAAAATTGTCCTGTTGGCTTATCAATATATGCTTCAGATAAGAAAAGCAGGAGACTCATGCGTTAGCAGCGTAACCTTGACCTTGTATTAGAAAGAATTCACTTTTGTTGACAGTTTTTCTTAATTCTTGATTGACCATTGCCACATGTTGTATATCCTCTTGACTTGCAGAACAGCGATGTTTAAAATGTTTTTGCGATTAAACTTCAGTTGACAGTCCAACGTCTTGCCGTGTCCTCTCCGTTCTTGTCTGTCGGCACTGTGCGCTGCTCCATAAGAGTTCATATTCGCTTTTTCTTATATATTGCGCAGCAGCTTATCAAACGCGAAAGCTACACATTGCTACGTTTTAATGCGCTAGTGTTAAAGGCCTGGTAGTCCAGAAATTCCGGCGTCAGCGTTGTGAGCAAAAAATCACCAGCGTGGCTCTGGCAGGTGGTGCTCAGAGAGCAACATAGGAGGCAGGTTGGCAACCTAGGTGACGTGACTTTGCGGCGTCCTCAGAACCTGGCTACCTGATAGCAAGCAAACTGCCCACCGTGGCAGGTGGCATTTAAATTAATGATTGGTCGCTCGGGAAGAACAATCTGACTCGTATAAGGCCCATCGCTTGGAGCCCCTGCCATGGCAGGGCTGTGGCGCATCGCCTAACCGCTGCACCAGTGCGCCAGGAGTGGTATGAGGACTCCCAGGGATTGATGAATGTAAAGTAGAGAACGGCATTCATCACACATTGGATTTTACCCACCACGCTATCGCGTCGTACCCTTAAAGTGAAGCTTAAATATCTTCTCCAATTTTTGAAGGCACTTGTGTGCATTAATCATTTTTTCGTCGAAGCCTCCGAAAGCGCCCGTGATATAACTTTTTTGTTACTGGGACAGTACAGCTAGGCTAAATGCGTATATTTATCCTTGAGTGGCCCTCGCAAAGCATAGCACGCAGGCTAATGAAGATATAGGAATTGACACCAAGGCGAAGAGACGCAACGGGACGTAAATAACCATGTGTCATGTGGCGAAGTACACTCGAAACTGAATGTGTTCGCGGAGGCACAAGAAAGTGCGTTTGAACCTCACCGGAATATGAATTTGAGCCTGCAGTGAATTTCACCCTTCGGGTTGAAGATGTTCAAGACGATAAGGAATAAATTTTCCGCTGAGCATACAAGGAAATTAAAATCAGTGTAATTGAAAACATTCATGAGCGCTCTTCGTTGTTGTTTGATTTAATGCGAGAGCATTCCACTGAACATCATATCACATCATACGCTATTTTGCCTTCGTTAGTCACGAAAGTCGCTGAATGGCCGCCTGGACAATGACATCATAAGGTCACGCGACTTTTTGACGTAATCACAAATTGCCCCTATACTGGAAGGTGACAGTTAGTTAAATTAAATAGGATTCAGCCACGTGACTACTAAAGCACTTCGCGTCATGCTATTTCGCGTCCTGCATTTGTCACCATAGTTCCGGGTTCGTCGCGAGGGTGACGACATCACAAGGTTTTATGACATCTGCGCAAAAAGTAAAAAAATAAATAAATAGAAAATTGAATTGCACGCAAGCACGTTGGAACAGGTTCTCGGCGGACTCACTCAACGCATGATTATGTGAGAGCAAATAAAGATACGAGGAAAGTCACAGCATTGTGAATGTGAGGCAAGAATGGTCAGAGATAAACAAACATGTAGCCGCAACGTTCCTTCTAAAGCTTTCTCATTCCGCTCTTGAGGTATCTTAAGCGGCCCTATACTTTTTTTTTGTGTGAGTGGCTGTTATAAAGGAATACTGAAAAGCTGCGGCGCAACGAAGATAACACAAGGAAGAAAAAACAACCCATGCGCGTTAATGCCAACTCTGTATTGAAAAAACGGCCACATTTATAACTCTCACTCACCATTTGACACCACTATATTGCTTATGTGGTAAGTGACAGTTGTAAATCACTCTCGCTCACATGGTGAGGGAGAGTTTTAAATGTGCCCCCTTTTCAATAAATAGTTGGTAGTGTGCGCATGTGTTGTTTTTTCTTCCTTTTCTTGTCTTAGTTGCACCGCATTTTTTCCAGTCATTCACCAACTCGCCCCAGAGGCTGTCATTCTAAAATAGTGGAGTACATACATGAGTGAAGGATTGCGGATAAATGCACTGCGATATAAATTTAGTGCGGTATGGATGATAAACCAGAAAAAGAAGACACAAGTGCCGGGAATCGAACCAAAGAATACCAATTAGGATGTGAAAACACAGCAAGCTCTATTTCTGAGATTTTTTTTCTTTATTGCCGATTCTTACATGCGAAAACAAAAGTAGAAATGATAAAAACAGCAGCCCACTTGGCTGACACGAGAGAGGTTGAAACCTTCTCAAGACAACTAAGTCGTCCAGAACAGAGGTCCATTCGGGTGGTTCAGCTTGCGCACGATACACTTCTCTTAGGCTCACAACACTTTCAATAAAGTTTTAACGCACCGAACGGACATTAACATCGGCATGTCGCACTTGCATTCGTGTCCTCCAAAGGCTGTGGGGGCCCAAGAGCATGATTAAATCATAAGGCACTCCTCCTTCGTTTGTGATCGGCAAAAACGTGATGCCGTATGGATGCAGGGGAAAATCTTTTTTCACCGTTCGTTGGAGGACATCCCAGTGAAAAATTGGGTCCCAACATTCAAGAAACACGTGCTCCACCGTTTCAGGCTTTTTGCATGGTAGGCAGTTTGCCGTCCATGGGACGAAAATCTCTTTTCATGCAGCCACGGCTTAACTGGAAGTGTATTCGAATGTAAATTTTAGGAGAATGTTTTTACGCTTGGTTTAACCGGCATTCTTTTAATTTGTTTTAAGACGTCTTGCCCTGGGCGTAGCTCTATTTCTTAGACAGACGTGCAACACAGACAAGTGAGCCGTGCCAGTCTTGTATGGCCTTTCTAAACAGCTCTGGAGGCAAAGAAAAAAAAATAGCGTAAGTGCACCGCAGACAGCGCCCACCAGTCAGAACGCAAAAAATTGGGCGGTGCTGACCAATCCCGCACAGTTCTGAGCATATTTGTGGCTATAATTTCTTCGCTTTAATGTTGAGCAACGTTGTACGTGGTGGAGCTCTACTGTGGGTCATCAGGTACGTGGTAACATGCTAATGAAGAGGTGGGGAAATTTTGGCTGCATCAAAATCAACCCCCCCCCTCCCCCCGGCCCGGTTGGAGTCCATCGCCGCACAAAATAAATAAAATGCGTGAACCGATGAACCGAAGCCGACAGTATATATTTTCGTATAAAATGAGAGACTTTCTTTTAAAGTTTGCATACGCACAGAAACTACTGCACCTCAGCTCCTGTATGATCAATTGATTCATAATCGAAGACAAAGAGAAAAAAGAAGCTCAGTGACTAAGCTCAAAATGTTATTAAATGTGAAAGATGGGGCGCTGATCATGAAATAAAGAAAAACAAAGTTTCACCTCCCTTACGGAACCCTGTTTGCAATGAAATTACACGGAGCCTCCGTTCGGAGCCTCCCGTACGGAGCCTGTAATGATAACAGTAATTACAGGTTTTTAAATACGTTTCAATAAAGGGGAAAGTAAACGTGCTCTGACAGGAGGAAAGATTCCATCACTGTCTATTAGGGCGAGGCTGGGTCAACATTATGTGGCCACATTGGAGAGTGGCCTGAGGCGATGTGCAGCAAAACTGTTTTATAGCTGCATTAGTGCCACAGGTTAACTGAGTCATATCTTTGATAGGCTTTGCGTGTAATTGTGTCACCACGCTTGAAGGCGAAATTTTCCGCCTTGTTTGAAACATTCGGGAAGCAAGCTGTTACTTTGTTGCATTTCACAAAGAAGTTATGAACAATAAAATATACGCCCAATGCGGAGGTGTAGCTTCAAAACAGCAATGAATGCACAAAAAGAAACGTCGGTCACAAATAGTTCATCACAGCGACAGCAAATGGGGAAACAGGATTCGATGCGGTTTCAACAATTATAGGCTCGGTTCCTACTTCACTGTACGAAATAGTTCTTAAATTTCATTAATGCATTCACTGTTGTCGCGTCAGAAGAAAAATGCAAAATGCCAAGAGCGGATCTCAAATATCATTGTGCTGAAAGTCTAGCAAAGTTCGTGGCCAGTAGTTAGAAAAAAAAACCAATACAGCAATTATCAAACCATCATAACATCATCTTGACGTTGTTTCGAAATACCTCATTATTATATGTTTGATTCCTGGCTTTCACTCTATATAGCCACCGTTACTTCTATGAACAAATTCAGTTGTTATTCAGCACTTGCTTTCTGTGTGTCCCGCCACCGCTGTTGCGCTGTTCTTTTACAGTGAATTGAGACCAACTCGCTCAAATTTCAGTTTTACTCAAGATCCATACGCTTTACTGCGCTCATCACGAAAGTATGAACGGCAGTCGAAGAAGGAGAAAGATGGCAAAGCGGAGGAAGCTTGCCGCTATACATGCGCTCTGGTTTAAGATGCAGCGCTGGTTTTTTTTCCCTGCTGCACCTCTGTTCTTCATCGAAACAGCAGGAAAAAAACCTAAGGAGTGTTGTACTCGCCTTCTGATTTTAAAATAAATGGTGGTCATTTTTGGTAATGTTTTCTTCCGCTTTGATGTAGTCGAAATCATTTTTTGATAACCGTTTTCCATTTGCAAAAGATGTTTGAACAAAAAAAAGAAGGAAATTTGCATTTATAAGTTCAGCTAGCCAAAGGAGAGTTTTGTTAAAGAAAACGCACTGAACGCGTGCTACTATCTTCTTTCCCAAATTTCTTGAGCAAAATACGTGATCATTTTATTTTGAAAGTACGCAGCCATATTGGTTTGGCATGCTTTCAGAGATCCCTCGTGCGTTTCATGCTGCAGCTCTAGTTAGTGCTTCATTGTTTTGTTCATGGCGTCATCCTGGATGCCGCCGCTATTTCTATTTTAAGTATGAAATGCCTGTGGCTGCTATTCTCTGGAAACACCGTGCGAAGCTGAAGGAGAACGTGAAGACGAATGAGAAGAACATGAAGAACTTTTATAAAGCACTCCGAACTTTTCGTTCCGAATTATAGGAAGAAGAAAAAAAATTACGGTGCTTATACAACCCAGAACAGGATTAGAACTGCCGGTGGCGTGAAAAGATTGCCTTCGTTTTTCGCTGCCTTAGGACATTCGGCCATCACCACATGGAGTGTAAAAAAAAAAAAGGCCACGCAGAAACCCAACAAAGCAGTTCAAACTCAGCTTGGTCGATAAACATTTTTAACAACTCGCAGCAGCCTCTAGCTTCGTGTGTATAACTGGCACCATCTCGCGATGGGCTTTCACTATCGTCGTCTTCATCATCATTCAACCGTTACAGAGACTGTCAAGAAAAAAAATATGTTTTGAGGAATGGAACGTCGTAGCAGCTGGCTCAGTTCTCAGTGTACTTCTCAAACCCGCCGTGACGGATAGGATAAAGAAAGTAGTGGAATAAAAAAAAACGATAAAGAATTAAGTGCCGAACTGAGGATAGCGGATTTATTTGACCCCCTAAGGTTCTACTTCGCGACCGCGACCATATTTTTTGCAGTTGCCTCGATGTGCTGGTCGACAGACAGGCGGCCCGGCGTCCGGCCGAGGCAAGTGTCCTAGCGTTCTCTGTAGAACGTACTGAAGCCACGTGCTCTTTTCGGCACGTGGCGAGCGCTGGGCACGAGGGCCGGCACATACAAAAATTGGCCGTGGTTTAGCTCTAGTTAAACCAGGAATGACGCTATAGCTACATGTGGCCGAGTGGAACTTGATCACGCTGAAGGCTCGAAATGCTACCGTAATGTAGCTATCGCTACAAAAAGCAGCGACGGAAGGCAAGGTGGTGGTTACAACTTTATTTCCACAAAATGGAAGTGATTAGTAGGGGATGAGTCGAGCCTAGGGTGGCCGCCAGTCGGGGGCGACCTCTTGAGCACGCGTGATGAGGGACAGCTGCGTTGTTTGTCTTGAATTGGCCAAGAGCTTGTACCCTTCTTCCGCCGAGGGAGCTGGCAAGAGTATCGTTGGAGGGGGTTTGCTAGCGCATTCCAATAAATTATGGTCTTGGGTGGCGTGCGTCCCATCACAGCAGTGCGGGCATGCGGAGTCATATTCGCCGTTCGTCATTAAACATAATCGGTAGAGTATAAGAACTGCAATTGTTTGTAGGCGTCTGAGTGTCATGGCTTGCGCCCTGCCGACGTCGTGATGAGGGGCGGGATACGTTCATCTTAGCTCGCGATAAAGGTTTGTAATCTCCGCGTACGAGCGAGGCGCTTCGGCGGGGGAGTCCGTTCCCGAGAGGTCTCCCGTCCCCCGGTTGGTTAAACCCCTGGGCTTGATGGCCGACCCCCTCGTCTCCGGAGTTACCCTCGTGACCCGGAACCCATACGAGATCAATGTTGTGATCCAGAGTTCGGTTGCCCAGAATTCGCATTGCGACTGCGCTTACCGAGTTTTTGGCGAAATTTTGATGGCGCTCTTAGAGTCGCTCAGAATAGTTTTGATGCGGAGATCCGTGATGGCCAGTGCGATAGCTACTTCCTCTGCCTCGCGTAAGGTTGTGACGTTAACGAGGGCTGACTCTGGAGTGGCCATACATGCCACGTATGTTCAGCCTTTGATATGTCGAGCTGCATCCACGTACACTGCTCGTGGTTCATTCTCGTACTGTTCTTTAAGGGTCTGCGCCCTTGCTGTCCTGCGGGCGTCGTGTCAGCCTGGCAGCATGTTATTGGCTACTGGTTTAACAACTAGTCTACTAGTAATGTCGACTGATAAATGTGATGTCGCACATACCTCCTCGACGGGGTGGATGTGGAGTCTGTCGAGAATTACGCGTCCCGCAACAGTGCGCGACAAGCGGGTCACTTGTGTCATCTTATGGGCTTCGGTTAGCTCAGCAAGCGTGTTAAAAATTCCGAACTGCAGCAGCCGATCTCCGTTGGCGTATGCCGGCAGGCAACGGGCCGCCTTGTATGGTGTTCTAATGATGCTACTAAGTGCCTCTTCGTCCCTGCGACGCAGATGATAGTACGGGCAGGCTTACGTGATTTGACTTTTCATGAAGGATTGCAAGATCCTGCACAGGTCGGCTTTTCTCATGCGCCTGCGACGGGCGGCAATGCGCCCCACCAGCCCGTCTGTATGGTGCGCCGTGACGCGTAGCCAGCGGATCGCTTCTTTGTTTCGAGTATTATTCTTAATAAACATGCCAAGAACCCTGGTCGTGGCTACCGGGGGTATTGGATGGTTGTCAAAGTATATCATGAACAAACAACCTTCACAGGCAGCACCCGACCCTCGGGAACCCATCGTGTAGCACATTGACGGAAGGCGAGCCCATTTTCGCTCGCCAAGAAGAAGTTCGGAAAGAAAAGTTACTGCGGCCGGAGACTGCTCAAGGCAAGGGTGCGGCTATCACCATCGATGAGGCGTCCTAGGATGTGCTATGCAATTCCTCCTAGCATGCTTACATTTACTCTCCACGACAACGTAGACCGCCAATTTTTCTGATCTGATTTTAAGAAACAAACGACTATTCTGTACTCTGAATTTTTGTTCGTTTGTACTTTTTGTTCGTCCATACGTTCTTTAGCTCTGATGACGGATAAAATTTACGGATCGTCCTGTGGCAGGCTCTCCGACTAGCATATAGTGAATGACACAAAACCCAGTTAAGCACAAAGGTGCAAAACGTCACACACATTTCATTAAGTACAAACATTTATTTTTTTGAACCTCGGTCACCTTTCGATCCCCTGTCGATTATGTGCCGCAAGCGATTCTCCTGAAACTTTCGAGAATACGTCAGACTTCGGCTTACTTTCTTTTAGGTATTCACTCTTTCCGCCTTTAATCAATGTCCTTTGATGAAACCTTAGCTTCACTATACCCTAAACCTACAAAGCGCGAGGCTCATATCGCCTGAATATTACGAAGATAAAAGGGTTGTTCATTCTAACTGCACATCAGCGAAATTGGTCCTGTTAACTATTGCCAGAGTTTGCGTACGACAGGCATTATATCCACATTTCTTGTGTTTGAGCCTGAGAACCTTTTGCACATGTTAAGTATAAGGAATCCCAACGTGCCTCTGACAATAGCAATAGACATTTCAATACAATTGCACAACGGGCGAGTTGGTAATAAATTCTGAGGGTAATAAAGTCATCCGCACCCGTCTTTTGCGCTGTTACCCTAAAGAACAAATTTCAGTTACCCACCCCGACTCTTACGCTTGTCAGAACATTTTTGGTGCCCAAAAATGAATGCATGAGCACATATGATGCACCTGAAATTTATTTATTTTTGCCAAATAATTTAGCTTTTTCTCACACATGTCATCCTAAAAACAGCGCGAGGGGAAGGAAAATATGAGCTGGTGCTGCATGCGGGCATACCATGCAAGCATACGACGACAGTTTAAGCAACACTCCAGTCTGCTAACAACGCCATTAATGCAAAACTGGAAAAGAAATGAAGCTTGAGAGCCCAAAATATGTCGTGCGGAAAGAAAAACTTATTATTTGAAGCTGTGGCTTATGCGTTTAGAGTGACTAAAGAATAAAATATTATTGTTGGTAATAAATATAACTGCATACACTGCATATATAAAATAAAACTGCAAATACTTTGCAATGCTCTATAATTTAAGCCCTGGAAATGTGTACAAACGATTCTAATCTGCACGGCTGGCACTCTGTGGTGCGGGGTGCTGAGGACTGAAAATTAAATCGACAACTTCGAATGTCCTAAACACTCTATTGATATTCTATGACCATCAAAAATAGTTGGCGTGAGCTCAGGAACTATTGTACAGGTGGAATTTTCCAGAGATTAGAGAGTGTCGGCCATGGTTGTCGGCCATGTTTTGCACTGAACCTTTGGGGGGCTCCCTTGTTTTCTTCACATAAGTTTGAAATGTCCCAGTTCAGTTACGCAGTGTTTTCTAAAGGCGTCGAACAGATGGCGCTAGGGGCTGATGTCCGCACAAGCTGGGCTAGGCGGCTATACGCTAGTCAGATAGGCTCAACCTTTCATAACACAAATTAAGGCTCTATAATTCGCGCCAAATTAAAATCGTTCAATTCGAACGAACGATGGCGTGGTATGCCCCATTTTTAGAAATCACCACCACCATCATCATCGTCATCAAGAGCTAACTGCGTCCATTGCAGGATAAGACATCGCCCATACTTCTCCAATTAATCCTGTAGTGGGCCTGCCACGGCAGCGTTACCCCGCAAACTTCCTAACTTCATTCGAGTATCTGACTTTGTGCCCCGCCTGCTACATTTGCCTTCTCTTGGGATCCCTTCTGTTACCTTTAACGACTAACGGTTATCCTGGAGTAACATGCCAGGCCGACAACCAGGCAGTCCTCTCCTGTTCTATTAAAGTCCATCCTCCTCCTATCGGTTATCTTACCTTCAAATTACATGCCCTGGCCATGTCCATTTCTTGATGACAACTAAGATGACTTGTGTCCCTTTTGTGACCAACTCAGCTGTCTTCCGGTATAGCTCGCTGCATTGCCCTCTATTTGAGTGCAACCCTGCTCTTTAGCCAGCACGTCTCTGCCCCATTGGTAAGTGCCTGTGATATAAAACTGTCATATGCTTTTACCATGAGGGATAGTGGTAAATCTCTGTTCATCATCTCATTGTGCCTGCGAAATGTACCCTATTCTTATTCCCGCAGTTCGCTCTTGCGGTCCGGGTTTGCGGTGACTACCTGCATTAAGTAGATGTACTCTCTTACCACTTCCAACGCGCGCTGCCTGTTGTAAAGTGCTGTGCTCTTAAACGACTGTTCAACATTACTTTAGTTACATGCATATTGTTACGTCGATTACGTTGCATGATGCAGTACTTCGCGTAGGGTAGATGAGAACGAGGTTGAAGCGTGAGCGCTCGGGCTGTGGTTAGCCTGACGCTGGCCATTCCCTGTTTTCACCCACTTTCCCGCTCATCTTGTAAATAAACCCACCCCCGTAACAACTAGAGAGAGTGCGGGCAAGGCCGATGTGCCTGGAGGTGATGTCGTCACGCATGGCATGTAGGACGGCGCCGCGTCGAGAAGCCGGGACGACAAGCAGCAGACGGACACCATCGGCTGTGTAGTTCTTGATGAGCAGACCATCCCCAATGACGAAGAGTGGTGTAGGTGCAGACTTTAAGGTCTTATCATACAATGGAGTCAGAGCTGGATCTTGGCATTGTTCGTGCTGGAACGTTACGTGGTCTGGCAATGTCTCGGTCGCAGGTGCAAGACAGTCTAGATCGTCTTCATCTCCTGCCGTGCAAATAAGAGGATATCGAGACAATCAGTCAGCCTGGCGGCGACCGCTCTTATAGGACACAGCAAGTCGTATTCTTAAAGACATAATCCCCAACGAGCTAGTCGACCGGAAGGGTCGCGCAGGCCAACAAGCCAACCGAGGGAGCGATGGTCGATGATTACGATGACGTTGAGTCAGCATAGATACGGTCGAAGCTTGTTAACAGGGAAGACGACGGCGAGACGTTTCGCTGCTGTCACCATGTAATTGCATTCGGCTTTCGTGAACGTGCGGCTTGCGTAAGTGATAACATGGTGGGCGTCGTTCTGAAGCTGGACGAGCACCGCGCCGCTGTTGACGCCGCTGGGGTCAGTATGAACCTCGATGGTAGCAGCCGGATCGAAATGGCGTAAAAAAGGAGCGGAGGTTATCAGAAGCTTCAGTTGTCGAAAGGCTATGACTCACACGTGACTCACACGACACAAACGGAGCGTCTTTTTGCAGCAGGAAAGTGAGCGGGTGAGAAGTCTGAGCGAATTTTTGGATGGAACGGCGTAAATACGAACTTAGGCCCAGGAGCTTCTGAAATGCTTTACATTTTGAGGTTCTGGAAAGTCACGCACTGCAGCGTTCTTTTATGTGTCGGGCGGAAGACCATCCTGATCCACTAGGAATCCCCCACCAGAGTCTATCACTCACTGAAATGACACTTCTCAGAGTTTAAAACTAGGCCGGCCTAATGAATGCAGTCCAACACAAGGCTAAGCCGCTCATCATGCTCACGAAATGTCTTCCCATAAATTATTACACCATCCAGGTAGCACGTGCATAACCTCCTACTTTGAGCCACCCAGAGTGGTGTCCATAACCTTTTGCGCCACGGCGTCCCTGCTTTTACATGCGAATTTTTGAAATTATTTTCTAAGCGTCTCGAGGTGTTTTCACGAAATAGTCATGGCAGCTATATTTTAATCCCAGCTGGACAGAATGGTAAGGCCGTTTTCTGCCCAGAAAGGAAAAAAGAGGCTCTTCAAAACCTGGGAAGTAATGGACGTCGTTAAGTTCTACGATGCGCCTAACGAGTGCTGTCTGGCGGTGTAATTTGTTTCTTCTCTCACGCGGGATAATGCCTAATAAAGGACACTACAGCTGAATTTTCGTTCTGGAAAGAGCTTCGGATGATAAGGAATTATTTATTATGACATTTGTTTTTGCAAGAATAGGACAGAAATTCAATGAACGTGTGCGTGTGCGTCGTGCGTGAATTCATGATGTTTTCCAGCCATTCATGGTATTTTTGCGAAAAAAGGGGATGTAATATATATACACTAACATTTTAAGACTTCTCTCGATAGTGGAAAATAATGCATGTCCGAAGGTGATAAATAGTTCGAATGTCGCTGGGCCATTGCGTGGCCTAAAATGCATCACATTAGATCAGTAAACTCTATTAGGGGTCACTTTCCTGTGCCTTTTCTTGGTATGATGTATACATCGGAATCATAGAGTAGCCAGACCGCAGGCCGACAAATGAGAAATAGGAAACGAACTGAAGACAATTCACAGCACGGCCGACAGGCGGAAGAACGTAGACGTCCTTCCTCGTAACTGCGTTTAACCGACGATAATCTACACAAAAATTCCAGACATGTCCTTCTTCCCCACAAAGATGACGGGGGCAGCTCAAGGACTGCAAGACCTGCAAGACTGTATAACCCTTTATTCAACATGTCCAGGACGTGTTCGTTGATTACCCGCCAGTCAACCGAGGACATTCGATAAGGCTTCTTCCTGATCGGAGTTGAGTCGCCAATGTTGATCTGATGTGACATACGCGAACCACGCGGCACAAAAAAAAGGCTTTTTGGGCAAAATCGAACACGGACGTGTAATGCGCAAGAAGTTTACGCAAGTGAAACTGGTCGGACGAGGAGAGAGATTTGTTCAACATCCGATTATTATTGGTGCTCAAGTCAGGAACCACACTCGGGCGCGGATAAGGAGACACAAACCAAATTATAATAACTTCGTAATCGTCGAATGCAGCCAACTTGAGGCCGTAGGGTAAACGAACAGGGGTCGAAAAAATATTCACAGTACACAGGTGGGCGCTACCATCTACGGCATATACGACGGCACGGGGCATTAGCAAATTTTTCTTAGTGGCGTTGCTGATGTCGGCTTCAACTAATACAGGGTGGATGCCTGCTCGAGCGCCAGAGCAGTGGACAGGCACACATTCTCGCGAGAGCTAGTAGCAAGACAGCGTTGGTAAGATAAAAATGCTCCGTCACTAGGGTTATGTGCTTCTACCAGAAAAGCAGAGAGAATATTGCGCTGCAGAGAAATTTTCGCCTGCTGCGCAATCGACCATTGCTCCACAGTCGCGCCGAAAGTCAGTGCCGTGAATGCCATCATGAGTGACTCGTGCTAAAATTTGCGAACTCAGCCCGAAAGATTTCCTCAGTGACGGAGTCTGGCCAGCAGCACAGACCCATTGGGCGCAACACCACGAAAGCCGGCACTTTGGTTCCAAGCAAACATCCCCATTTGTCCAAGGCAATTTTTGAAACTAAGCCTCATTACGGAGACTGCGGCACCAGCGTCCACTAAGGCGAAAGTATTTGAATCGTTTACTCTAACAAGCACTTTGTTCTTCAACGTCACAGCAGGCAGAGGAACTGGCAAAGATGACTGTTCCGTGACCGTACCTCTGTCAGCCGCTCCTGCTAGTTTCCCGGCACTGGTGAAAGCGAGCGGCGGAACGATGATGGGGACTGGTTTCTCTGCGGGGGTGGTTGTGTGAAGCTGCGGTCAGAAGCGGGAGAGTCACTCCGAAAGGTGTCAGATCCAGATACTACTTGTTGAGGATGCTGATTGTACGCAGCGTTGTCCCGGAAACCCAGAGATGGTTGCGTTCACGAGCGTGCGGACTGCTGTCGCCGGCGCTGACAAAACCGCGCGATGCGTTCGCGACGGTAGCAGTTGTAACAAATCGGCGAGTCGCGAAGAGGGCAGGTGCCGGCGGGAACGGGCGGTGGTCGATAGACGGGAGGAACTGGATGGTGAACGTCCGTGTGTGGTGAAAACAGTGCGATCAAAGGCTCAGAAGCGCGATCATGACTGCAGGAGCAGCGTGGATGCTCTGGCTGGCAGGGCCACGAGGCTGGGTGTTCAGCATGCGGTGGCTGCACAGCCTATTCGTAGTGCACAGGTGGTGCGCCGACGCCTTCCGAGTTCTTGGTCAGCTCTTCACTGGCAACTCTGCAAACCATTGAGGCAAGATCACCATGAACAGTGTAATCAAACTGGTGACTGTTGTAATGTTAGAAATGAATCCGAGTTTGGGTGAAATTCGCGGCATTTTAACGAGTCACACGTGCAGCAGTGCTGAATAACATGCGATGCACTGACGAGGGTGTCCTTGGGGATCAGAAAATGAATAAAATCTTCAGCAATGCCCTTTAAATGATAGCCAAATTTGCCTTCCTCGAACATGCGCCTTTTCAGAATGCGGCAGAACCTCAGGATATCCGCTATGTAATTCGTGCACGTTTCTACAGGCAACTGCACTCGTTGAAAAAGGGGCTGTTCCGTCTTGCGCTTCTTAGATGTGAAGCCTCCAAACCACTTAGCGATCTCGTTCACGAACTTGTCCCACGTAGGTAGTATGCCTTCATTGTTCTCTAACCACAGTAAAGCTGTGCCGGACAAAAAGAAGACCACGATGGCGAGCTGCACTGCTGCGTGGCAACGATTATACTCGCTGACACGTTATTAGTGTGTCAGCAATCCTCGAGAACCTCACAGAGCAGACCGGAAAATGTTTTGGGCTCACGCTGATGCGGCCATTAACCGATCGGTGGCTGATGTTAGCGGCCTGGGTTGGAAGCGGTTTCAATCGTGTGCGAAGAGCGTCCTTCTCCGTCGATGCTCGCCATGGCTGTTCGGTCAGGCGGGAGGCTGGCCAAGCATCTGCTGCATCCAGGTTCGTGGGGTCCAGGACTGCCCAGCAGCCCTTCCAAGTTTTACGGGGATGGGCTGATTGACAAGTTGAGCGGGAAAATGGGTGAACGCATGAAACGGTCAGCGTCAGGCTAAACACAACCCGAGTTCACGCGCGTATACCTCGTTCTCTTTTACCCTGCGCCTAGCACCACTCCACGCACATTAGTTGGCGTAACAAGAATAAATATTTTACTCACTATTCTGCTTTATCTCTCTATGTCTTGGCTAATGCTTTGCATATCGGCTGCACAGTTACATAGCAAGGCAATGTCACCAGTAAATTGTAGGTTACGAACGTATTCTCCATTAGCCTTTATCCCCATTTCTATTCAGTTCAATTTTCTCAATGCAGCCTGCAAATACGCGGTGAAGAATACGAGAGAGACCTGAATGCCTTTGCGCGAAATTCTTCCTGCTTGGAATTTTACCACTCTCCCTGTGAAGGACTACGGTCGCTGAACAACCCCTAGAGATGTTTTCCAGAACCCTTATATAAGCATCCTCTGCACCCTGGTTACGGAATGCTATACAGAGTGCTTCGCCTAAGATTCTCAACAACTTTTATAAATAGGATCTTTCAGCTAAAAGAGCGCATTTTCCCGCAAATTATTGTCAGCGTCATATTACGTCTGAATACACTACTGGTAACAGCAATCAAATTAACTTGAACAGTCCCATTTTTAAATACCACTGTTAGGTTTCTTATTTAGTCAGAGGCTGGTGGCCCTTCGTTAGTATTATCGATAACATTTTTTAGCTCTTCAAAAATTACGTTCTTGTCACCGCTGCAGAGCAAGCAATTTTGACGCCACACAGCTGAAACCTAAACCGCGCAACCAGCAAGAGCGTTAGCCACGCCATCGAGCACTCGTCACACACTGTCACATTCAAATGAATTTCACGTCTGAAACATATAATTTGTGCAAAACTTTTCAGGATTGCTTTTAGTAAGTGCACTCCAGGGCACAGCCCTATACAGAAGAGCTGAACATAGTTTTCCCATATTAGCTCGACATACCCTTGAAATGCTCTACACAAAAGTCGGAGCACATAGTGATGACGACCAACCCAAGAAAAGCGCAAGCTTAGCTAGGCAGGCATCTAAATACAGTATGATTCCAACTTGGAGCTATTAAAACTGCACACTTCCGCTGGAAGTATGATTGAAAATGCACAGAATAGGCACGAAGCATCACGTTGCAAAAATAATGTTTCACATGCAAAAGCAACAGCTGCCGGGTAAAACGGGGCATGAAAGAACGCGAGCAGTGCAAAAAGTGTAGAAAATATTTGCGCGCTACGAAATGATGTGCTAGAAGCCACAAGTGAATCACATAAAAACGCAAAAAGAAAAGAGAGAGATATGGCAGTATAAAGAAAATACAATGAACCAAACTTGCATGGCCAGACCTGCATCAGCAAATATAATGAACAAAAACCTCACTAAACAAAAAGAAGCAGATGACGAGAAAGCCTTAGACTAAGATGTGTTTACTGACAAGAAGGAAAAGCAATGAGGAGATTTATTTACGGCAGTAAAGGCGTCATTCCCGCAACAAGACGGCGTACTGGCTGTACGACGTGTTCCTGTCAATGTAAGCAAATTGTGCTGTCATAAATGAAGCCCTTCTATTTCTCTTACAAAAAGAAAGGAAATTAAAAACTGAGCTGTGGTTAAGCTCACGCTAAACCTGGAGTGACGCGAGAGCTACATATGGCCGAGTGAAACTGGCTCAGTCGAATTGGAAAGTAAGTCTTTGTCCGCTTCGTTCTGCTGGCTGTTCCTTCTTCATCTTCGTTCCTGAACGTGCACTCCCCCCCCCCCCCCCACACACACACACACATACTCAGTTTCGCCGGCGCGCCGCACCGCCGGCAGCAGCAGCTGCTCCGCACCACGTGACCAACCACGTGACCAGCCACGGCGCTGCTCACTTAACACAACCTGCTGACATATAAGGCAACCTTGATGTCACAAAACCTATTCCTCCACAAACTGTTCTAGCACGCTTGCGCTCAGGACTTTGATGAATTCGCATTTTTATGTGTCGACGGAAATCTGACAGCTACATCTATGTCTGACCAACTCGCCCACCAGTTCATATTGTACATCACTCTGCCATAAATAAGGGCACGACATTAGCTACCAATGGATACCAGGACACAGCGGCATAGCAGACAATCACCACGCGGACGAGGTCGCGCGAACTGCTCACCACGACGGCGACTGTATGTTGACCTCTCAGACCTTGACGGCATTAAGGAGCGATCAACCGCATCGAAGTGATTCGCGCCTCGATAACTGTTCGGGCCTCACAGCAGAGAAACCCGCACGTGAAACTTGCCTGCCTGGACGCGGGTCTTCACAAAGGGGACCTGATGGCTGCCCTAAACCACCGGAACCCATTGCTGCAGCTGGAACCTGGCACCTGTGAGGTGCGGGTTTCTTATAAAGAGAGAGGTGGCACTTAGGTATCTGCTACTGAAGTGGACCCCGATGCGTTTCGCCGCCTGACGGCAGCTAAATGTGTCATTGCGGGCTGGACCTCAACTGCTCTTTCCCCTTTTTGCATGACTACGGACACGGGCTAAGCCGCTGCCCACACGCGGCCGACCCCTCAAAAGCAATTTGCACGGGCCGTGCTGGACCCGATGCGCGTCACAACCTGTACCGTGCGCCCGCGGGACTCAGCTGTTTGTGGTGCCGCATGCCGTCAAGTAGGGGGAATTTCTAATCATGTTGCCGGCCACGGAACGTGCCTAGCTTTAAAGGAGAAAGCAGCTCGTTTTCAAGCCTGAACTAATTATGGCGGGACACCTTAGCCACATCTGCATTCTCCCATCATCATCATCATCATCATCATCATCATCATCATCATCATCATCATCATCATCATCATCATCATCATCATCCCCCAACGTGACCCTCTTGTTTCTCATCTTTCCCTTCCCCAGTGCAAAGTAGCAGGCCAGATATGCATTCTTCCGGCCAACCTCTCTGCCTTTCCTGTAATTAACCCCCCCCCCCCCTCTCTTCCCATTTCGAGAGCATGCACAACGGGCAGGCTTCGCGCACTTGCGCGGAAGTTCACGCTTGCCCCATGGCCAATTTTCAAATTCACGTTTAAAATCCCTGGACCCTGATCTGAAGCTCCAGCTTCCATTCGACCTACCCCGACATGATGCAGCTTTACTGCGTCGCCTGTAGCTTTGTGCAGCTTTCACAAACCATTACTCATTTGTGATCGGTATGGCTAATAACCCTGCATGTGTTATCTGCGGGTGGGACTAGACCATAGTCCACATTATTTGTGAATGCCCTGCCTACATTGCCGAAAGGTAGTCTCTGCTGTGCGCTGGAGCGTCCAGACCCACGCCTATTGAAGGAAATGAAGATTCTTGGCCATTGGCCGCGGCGATCATCGACGGTGGCACTGCTTTGATTCTTGAGAACTTCTGGCCTACACGACAGGCTGTGATTTGACTGAACGCTTGCTAACTTTGCATACTAACTTTATTTTCCTGCTACTCTTATTTCTCCTTTATCTCTATATTACTTCATCCCTTTTCCCCAGTGCAGATTAGCAAACCGGTTTATTCTTGAGGTTAACCTCTCTGTCTTAATTCTTCTCCTGCTCCTAGGGGCCGACGGCATTAAAGTTACGACTTGGACTTCACAGGACTGCGTGCGCTGGACAGATTCCATTATCGTTTTCAGAAATAAAATTAGGCATCATAGAGCTTCCTGTTGTTAAAAAAGCATGCGCATAAAAGGCTATACTCGTGTGTGGCTTACACATGCATCCATTCGGGAACTTTCAAATTCAGTTCGAATTTGTTTAGGCGCCGGATTTAAGCTTCATGCCGCATAACGTATTCCGGAGTTGACGGCATTGCTAAAACTATGGTTACGACGAAAAGAAATAAACGTGCTATGCTTCTGGCGCTGCACGTAGTACGGCGTGCTGAGCTCTTTTCCTTTTGCTGCACGGGAAAAGCACCGTGCACAGTATAGCGAATGCGAGAATAAATAAAGATAATTTTTTTCTTGTTTTTGTACCAATCAACCCCGGGCCAAATTCGTTTCTTGCGGCCATAATGGTTCTCTGCTGTGTCATTTGGGAAAATCACCTCAACATCATTTAGTACCGTTGTTCATATATTGTTCAGCTTCCCTTTCTTGGTTCGTCGGTGAACTGGCGATACGTACCTATTTGGGCGTGTGCCCGCTGTGCTCCGTCGTCTATATTTCCCGATCCTCTCCCGCATCGCACAGTCGTTTGCAGCCTGGTTCCCGCGAGAAAAGTGCGGGGTACATCGAGCTTTGTAGACTGTTTCAGGCGAGGATAGTACTGCTCTTGCGGCTGTTTGCTTCATTTTTCAAGCATAGCATTTTGCTTGCCTATAGCGCCTTTCATTGCGTGCAGGGTGGACATCATAACGTTTGTAACGTGCATACACTTTTTAGTTATATGGAGCAACAACCCCGTAAGTGCTGTAGTCCACAAATGTCTGAGGTGAACTACGGAAAGCATGAGAAAGGAAGTTGATCCGAGAAATAAGAATGATAGATTCGGAAACTATGCGTATGCTTGCATCTATGGCGCCTAAAAGAGGAACTATACTAATTCTAATTTATCTCAAAGGGGCGCGACACGCCCTGTATCGTCCGCGTTACAGTGGCCAGTCAGCTGGCAGTAGCATGAATGTATTAAGGAAGTCACTGAACTGAGCAGGAGCTGTGAGCAATTTGTAACCTTTTTGATGTTTTTGTCCTCTGTTGGAGTGGCACATACCCGCAGTGAGGGATTGGCCAGGGCGCATTTATTCATCATCGTTGTCTTCTTCCTTGATTACATTAAGCAGGTGTGGCTACAAAGGTAGTCTGTTAGTGCCACTTCAACGTCCGCGTTGAGAAGCAATGCCACTTTCTCTCTTCTTTCTTTCACTTCCCCGTCCTTCTTCTCTCCCTTCATGCGCGATTGACGTGTTCGTCGAGAGGCAAGGCAGATATACCACCTTTCCTTCAAACAATGTAGATCAAATTTAATTTTGCGCTCATGACACGCGATCACATGGAGGTGACCTGAGCGCATGTGATAGGCTGCGCGCGATCACTGGTAAGTACACGAGGTCGAAGGCGGGTGATGAGCGCATGCGCGGCCACTAGAGACGCTGAGGATTTTTCAGGATTAAAATCAGAGGAAATTTTTGTAGTGACTCTGTTCATATTGACGAGCTTCGCATGTGGGAGAGCCTCTGTTAGAAATCGCGCCCGCTGGACACTGAACGTGTGGTTATACGGTGCAGTGAACGCTAGTCGGAAAACTTTTTTCTGAACTGAGACGCCCGCCGCTAAAGAAGCGCCTTTTTCTATAAAAACATACTTGAGCTGTGAAACTAGTGGCTCCCTAACCCAAAGATTGGCACTCAGGACTTTTATAAGTGTGGCTATCATTGCTGACAACATGGTGGTGGATATTTGGGACTCTCGTGTAGCCGCAGATATTTTGTGGGAAGAATTAGCGCCTTGGTCAATTAATGATTCTTTTCAATAGAAATATTTATCTTCTATTTTAATAGTAATGTACAAAGTAGAATTGCTCGCTAGTAACATCACTGACATAATGACAATCACGTATTTTTTTGGCCCAAGGGCATCTGTGGCCAAAGAGCGCTATGGCACAAGGTATTTTTCTTGTACTAAAGGTGGGTTCAAAGACACACTTCCCAAGCATTTCACCCTAAAGAAGCCGAGCATGAGACAAGGGAAAGCACATCACAGCACATCAGGAGCGCGTCTAATTAAAACAACGAGCCGAGACGTAGGTCGCGCTCTCCACTGGAGAAGAGGAGAGTTGATCAATCGATCGATCGATCATTCATTCATTCATTCATTCATTCATTCATTCATTCATTCATTCATTCATTCATTCATACATTCATTCATTCATTCATTCAATCAATCAATCAATCAATCAATCAATCAATCAATCAATCAATCAATCAATCAATCAATCAATCAATCAATCAATCAATCAATCAATAAATAGAAGAAACTCTCAAAACTTTAAAAAGCGGAAAAGGTGCGTATATGATGGGTGGGGACGTGTATAAAAGGGAGATGCCAGTATATACAATACTACAGGAGCACCCATAATCAAAACGGCGAGTCAAGGCACGCGTTAGACACGAAACGAAGGAGAGCCCGCGTATCGCAGAGACATTTCCAAATCTACAGCCAATGTCTAGTAGAAGGTCCTCAGAGCGTGGTCTGGTTTTGAAACGCGCCTGGGAAGCGCCGAAAGCCACTTTTTCGCGCCCATAAAAGAGCTTACCACAATTACATATAAACGCTGTAGCTTTTGGGATGTAACGTGGGTGAATTTTTTTTGTGTGATTAAGCATAGGAAGGAAGCACCAGGAAGGTGAAAGCAAAAAATCAAGGAAACTATTCAAAAGAAGTTTGCGTAACTCCGCAACGATGCCCGCGTTCTCAGTACTAAGACATTCGATACGGAATCGTTACAAGGATTCCGAGACAATATCGAACCGCTGCTTCTAAACCTGGAGGCCTATCATATTCTGTTCTGCAGCCACTCGGTCATTCTCTTTCCTTCTTACTGCGCGGATGATGTTAATGCCCTATTATTCAATGTTCAGAGCCATGCACCACGTTGTGGTAGCCAATGAAACTAGCTTGTCCGAATTTTCAGTAATGAAGACATATTTTTGCAAGAACGATGCGTACGCATCGCAGCGGTCAAAACAGTTGCGATGACGTATACAATCTGCGCAATATAAAAGCCGGAGGTCTTCAACTCTGCTTGTCTGTGGGGCCTTTTTCGTGGAAACAAAACGTGGTAACGTTGGACAGAAATGTATCGGGGGAAACGACGGGCACTGTACGACTTTGCCCGGTTAGAGAAGCAAAAAGCACCAATATAAGCCGCCGGCACCGTGAACATGATGGGGAGAATGTATACAATAATCACAGGGTTGTCAAGCCGAAGTAAGCCTTCAAAATCTCCATCGGTGGCGATACGGGAGAACCAAGGCGTAGGTGTAGAAACACGGCTGTTGCAGGAACAGATACTTTCCTGAAACAGGACGGCCAGGATGAAGCGCAGTGATCTAACGTTGCGGTCTCCTTCCAGCGATGTGGTGAGCAAAATCCATCCGAATCTGACTCTCGACGTTGCCAACGCCCGCTAGACAAAAGTGACCTCTTTCCCAGTCCCAAGCGTTCACTCAGGGTGATTTGCGCCAGGCAGGCAATCATGAAGCGCAAGACATGCTGACATTGCCGCGGTGCGTCGTACCAAGGCTATCGATTTTGTCACTCGAATGCTATTGTGCTCCCAAAGTTTCGTTTCTTACATTGTCGTTTTTCTGGCTTCGTTGTTCGCGCTTTTCCAGGAAATGTTTTTTTCTGGGCTGAACTTCCCGTGAGTCGCTCGCAGCCCGCCTTGTCAGCGGTTAGCTACGTACGAGATACTTGTCACGAGAAATGCGACGACCATGGGGCGAGAAATATGAGCTCATTTGTAAGTGGAAGAACTTGCTCTTGTTCGCTCATTTGCTAACAAATACAAGATAACAATCCAAAGTATTTTAATGAGGATCCATAGCGCCAAAAAACGAAGGGACAACACACATGCACTTGTCTTTTGAGCCTTCATTGTTTTCGCCAGTGGAACCTCAAATGAATTACCCAGTAGCCTGAGCCTTTTTATTTCTATGTATGAGGAGTGTTTATATATATTATGGCTGCTTTGAACATTTCTTCTGTCCACCCGCTATATTCATTCGTGGTTTCATGATCATCGTTCGCGAACATAAAAATTCTAGTCACAGCACGATAATGGAAGCAAGGCTGAAAGAGTTTCAACATTACGAACGTATATTCGTATGGGGAGAAAAATATAAGAAAAAATTGGTTAATCCAGTTTTAGGCTTTATAATGCTTTTTCTGAAACTGTTGCTTCAATTAGAGCCCGTAATGGGAGAAGCTATATCGTAACACAGAAAACGCTCTAAATTATTAAAATTCTATTCGCTTCTTAGGATAACGACTTTATGGTCTGTGGTTTGCTATTGAAGGCCGGACTATTGAGAATGTCGAATCGACCGAAGGAAGCGGCCAACAATTCTTGCGTGCTAAATATTGATAACTGTGGTTCTGATTTTCTAGTGAGTGCCGTGGCTTTCATTTATTTAATAATATAATGAGATAGAGCATAGATAATGCATGTCCCAAGCTGCACGCTTTTTCGAATAAGGCAGTATCATTTAAAGATTATTTTTAATTCGATTTCTTTCCGACCTCCATCGCCATTCTGGCGAGGGGCTGAGATGCCAACCTCCAGCCAACTGCCTTCCACTTTTCATTGTAACCCTCATACCTACAATTAATTGGTAGTGAATAAACAGGATAAAAATACAACCTTTGTCAGTAAAGTTTAGAGACTGATTTATTTTCTTCTCTAGAAATGAGTGTGTTCAGCGCCATATTTTCGGGCTAGCCTGAGCTATTTATGTTAATTGCTGTGGAGGCCGCTAGATGGCAATACATGCAGAAAATACGTTGTCACTAGTCGTCTCCGCATTCTACTGTGAGTGAATGTGGACAGATAGACGTCCACCTCGAATAGCGTGTACACATAAAATTATGTGTGAAGCTTAGAGAGACCGCCATGCAGACGCATGAGCTCCTTTGTGACGATTACGGCAATGAGACATTATCGCGGGCGCAGAGAGAGAGAGAGAGAGAGAGAGAAAGACGGAAAGGCAGGGAGGTTAACTAGGCAGCGCCTAGTATCGGTGGAAGACGACAAAAGGCAGGGGCGCCCTTTAACCTCATGAAATGAAAACAACGTGGCTCAGATCAGGGAAATCGTACCGCAAGACAGCACCATTACAGTCCACATGTTATCAGATGCTCTCGACATTAGTAAGACAACATGCCGCCAAATTTTCATGACAGTGACGCTACCGCTTTGCGCCTGCTAGGAACGGTATGCGAGTTGCACAAAGGCTTTTTTTAGTCGTTTTACTGCGTTAGCTGCAGGAGTGTAACTCCCAAAAATGGCTTGGAGCGTGTGAACCTGAAGGAAGGAAGGAAGGAAGGAAGGAAGGAAGGAAGGAAGGAAGGAAGGAAGGAAGGAAGGAAGGAAGGAAGGAAGGAAGGAAGGAAGGAAGGAAGGAAGGAAGGAAGGAAGGAAGGAAGGAAGGAAGGAAGGAAGGAAGGAAGGAAGGAAGGAAGGAAGGAAGGAAGGAGGCAGGGAGCGAGGGAGAGAGAGAGGAGAGAGGGAGAGAGGAAGGGATGGATGGATGGATGGATGGATGGATGGATGGATGGATGGATGGATGGATGGATGGATAAGGCTGAACCCTTTAAATCGGGTGGTGGCTCAAGCCACCTAGCCATGGGTCATAGTTTTACTGTTGTCTTGATTTTAGCTACCAATCAGATAAGCGTAGCTTGGTTATTTCTACCCGCTTAAAATCTACCTTTCCTTACAAAATATGCATATTACCTTTCCTTCCCTGTCCTTAAACCCGAATGATTTGGATAAATGAGACCCGCAGCTTTCCACCGTAGGCTGAAGCCCTTTACAGAAAAGTATCGTGTTCCGCCATTTCTTCCTCCTCTCCACACGCACCGCACAACGTGTCTATCTCGTGGTACTTGACTCGATATGTCTTAGCCTGCAAAACTTTTGTCCTGGCCTCGAATCATAGATATTTTTTGGTAATTTCCTGCTTAATGATCCTGTATGTTCCCATTGCCGATTTCGGCAGCATCCTTGTTTTCCAGAGAGCTTTTTCAGTCTCTTTAACCTTTTTCTTAAACGATAATTGCTGAATTTCCGCCAAACTGCTGACCAGATATTTACTTCCTTTTTTCTAGTTCGCTTTATTTAATTTGTGTCCACATTGGTCATGTACAGGCGTCTGAAAACTTTCCTAGCCCACTGCTTTTCCCACATTTTTCTCAATCACTCCTCAAATCCTATCTTACTACTAGCTTCTAAGCTCTCGAACAAAGGCCATCCCCCGTCACCCTGTACCCCCTGATTTGGCGTATTGCCATGTGCTCCCAAAACTAGCCTGCCTACGCCGTGTTGTCTGATTTCTAAGCCTCAGCTATCTCAGCGCTCCTAGCAGAGGGGTCAGTTACTAGCGGACGACCTTTGCAATGAAAAACTTCGATGATGCATAGGAAAACATTCAAGATAGGCTCTGATGATTAAAGCGATGAATGCTAGCTCCGATGATTGTCACTGAAATGTCAAAACTCGGCGGGAATGACCGGTAGGACGCCGTTCGCCTAGCCTGCCGGTGACAAGCACCGTCCGGAGCACACCGGTAAAAATGCCTCTCCCACCTACGAGCCACCATACGTAATTAAAATTGTGCTTTCGGGCACCCACAGGTAAGAAATGAAAACGCATCTCTGCTATATAATCCAAGCGTCTCTCGCATTTCTTAACGTCTCCCGAATGCTAGGCGAATGCGCTAACCACTTGACCACCGGTGCGATGCCGTAATAGAGCTTCCACCCTTGTTTATCAACCCTAATACGCTTCCATTTATTCGCGATCGCAAGGCAGCGAACTCAGCTTCATTCGCGTTACAATTTTGTAATTGTTCCAGAGTTTTTTTTTTGTGGCTTGTATTTAAAATGCTATGAGCGCAACAACTCTCGTGCGCATAAGTTGACTGCTACATTTCTTCGTGCGCCGTAACGCATGGGGAACCTTTTAATCCAAGTATTCAGGACTAAAAAAAAGGAACGTAACAGACACCCTTTAACCAACTGGTCCACGTCACATTTGTGTGATGCAAAAAAAAAACAAATTAAGAAACCGGAAACCGTTAGCAATGGTGTTCAAACACACTTGGACATCAGAGAAGGACAAGCTTCCTAAAAAAAAAACTCGCAAAATAAACATTAGAAAGATACAAATTGCAGACAAACGTTCAATACAACTAGAACAAGGGCGGGAGGAAATTTTCGCCCCGCTGAGAAAAAGGCTTGTCTTCTGAGAATTTGTTGTCATCAATGGCGGGTATTGTACGGCTATCACTACGTGGAGATGAAACCGGGATAAAAGGCAAGGGAACGGCTTGGTGAGGTTTGGGGAGACTGAGTAGGGGGCGCACGCGTTCTTTTAACAGATCTGGTTCGCCGGACGAGAGGATCTCAAGACCAAGTGGACAAAGTGGACGAAGGGCTTTATTTGATCACAGGTGAAAAAACTAAAAACCCACATCGACTTTTTGTTTTGAATTCTGTTGCGGTACCTTCTTCCCCGCTGCAGTTCTTCACCGCTGCATGCCCTATAACGGCAACCTCCAAACAATTAGCGCTTTTGAGCTGTAGGCCCGCAAGGCTACTATTCTGAGCCCACACATATTTGTTTAAAATGTTCTTGTGATACTTTTTCAACACTGAAAACACTTATTTGAAGAGTAAGTCCTATCATCTTACGCTGGTCTTGTTTAAAGAAGAGAATATACTGAGTGATCGTTTTGGATGGAAAGTATTTTTACATATTGTAGAAAAAGTCATGCCAAGATACTGCTTGTTGCAAATGGACCCCCATGTCCTCTGGAAGTCATGTATGGTGTACTGCAGAAGTGAGGCTGAGGCTGAATTCTATAGACGCGCATTTGTACATGCAAAAAGTATGCACAAACGTGGAATATGTGATTTAATCATGGTCACTTATGCGAAGTGGTCTTTAACTTTGTCGACGCATTGTCGAATCTGTTTGGAGTCGAAGATAGTACCTTTACAAACACATAATTATTTGTTTTCGTGCTTCGGTGGCCTGCCGCCTTACGAAGGCAAACATGCACGTTAGGTGATAACTCAACGCAATAAGTCTGGCAGCAGCGTAAGAACAGTAAGCGACGACGCCATGGAAAGGTCAAACATTACATGATGGCGGGCAACATGATTGCATTGAATTGGTCCAGTTGGAACGTGGCGAAGGGCTAGGTCAGGCAGCAGCATCCCTATGAATTTGATTAATTGTTAACTTTTTTCATGCCAGCAGACGATAGCAATATTCTTCAACTTATTATAAAAAAGTGTGGAGAATATTACTATTAATTACTATAAGTAATAAATATAAAACAAGGATGATGAGTCCAAACCTGCTTGCGGCCGGTGATGTGCAGTAGCGTTTGCAGGCACCGACTGTGAAAATATTATAAACATCTAATTTCATTGAGTATTTTCCTCATTGAAATCATGCTTTAAACATTGCATTAATCACCACATGGTTTTCGACTACGACAGCTTAATAATATATATTTGAATTTCTTCTTTCATGCTGTTTCGGTTTCGGTTTCTTCAACTAAACGATGGCTGTGAAGTGTTGTTGATGCTTAGGTCACGTGACGCGCACAAAAAACGACAATATAAATGTTGAAACATAGTTTTAACTCACTGGAGCACTTGTAGTAGGCTTGCTTCATTAGATAGAATTAAAAAACCGATGTATCACCAGTTAGCCTGTATTGGCGTTTTTTTGTGCCTCAAGTGACTTAAGCATCAACTACACGTCCCGGCCATCGTTTGGCTGACGAAACCGAAACCGAAACAGCGTTAAGAAGAAAATCAATTATAAATTGTTTTGCGGTCGTCGGCGAATACCACGTGGTGGTCCTTGTACAACAGTGTCTAGCGCGTGGCTTGAAACAAGAAAGCACGAGAGCAAAAATTTAGTTTCTATAGTCGTTTGAGAGGTTTCACGGCGCTGCCATCCTGTGCAAAATTTGTCTCCATAGTATCTAAGTGAAGAGCACAGGATTTACGCCAAATGTGGGGCGAAGCTTAACGAAGACCAGTACACGTGCACGTGACTAACAGAGGAGGTACGGATATAAGTGTCAGCGCCGGTCACAGCTCGCAGGGTTTTAGCTTAGGCTTTGTGCGGCGAACTTGACACCCTGCATTTCATGACTGCGCACAGAGAGCCGTCGTCAATGAGCTGTTTGCCCAGCGAGCAGCAGGTGTGAGGTAATCTGCAATTGTTCGTGTACTTCTATTTGCTACTCGTTTGTACGTGCGTGAAAAAAAATATCGTCTCTCATCTTCCTCGCAACGACTGCGCGCAGTTAGCCCAGCAGCGTGTGCGAAGAAGCAATCTGTCGCTGTGTTCAGTGCGCAATATACGCAGAGAAAGGAAAACGGAAGCTAATAACCTTAATCACGAGGTAACAATCACACGCTTCGTTCAGCGCGATGAGTTCCTACGCGTGGCTTCCTATCATCACATTGAATTCGCAGGGGAGATAAGACTGTGAGGGGAAATAAAGATAAGCCACGCACGTGCCCACCTGTTGTCCTATATTGCTCACCTGTTGCCATTAAACGACTAATTTTAAAAAGCTTTGTTTACGTCACATATCAACTACTGCCACATAGTGTGGGGTACACGTATTTTGTCAAACATTACTAAAACATCACACAAAAAAGGCAATTCGTATAGTTACCCACACTGCATACGAAAGCCACACAGAACCTCTGTTCATGGATACGAGCATTGTCATACTTCCTGACATTCATAACACAATGCCCATTAAGCGATGCACAAATATAACCAAACCAAACAAAAAATTCAGATGACAAAGCAAACCTTACACGTAATCGGCATGCACCTAATACTCGCAGAACTGAACTCTGGGAAGTACTTCGAGTATGCACTATGATTGCCAGATCCTACGCAATAGGCTTCCTTCGCTTCTAAGCAAGGGAAACGTTTTATAGCCACAATACCGTTTTTGTAACATCTATCATAGCGACAATAGGTGCACTTTATATATGTCTTTTCTGCCTATAACCATACCATTTGTTTTTCTCGTATTTATTCTCGCTTATGTCTTAATTTTGTACCAGGCTCTTCCACGTTTGATGCATTGTTTTTACCCTAGTTTGTTCCCAAAGCTATATTTAGGACCCGTGAATCTCGTCAAAATCTGTTAAAGGCTTTCTGTTCACTGTCCTCAGCATCTGTAATGTTGATGTCGTAATAAAATGAAATGAAATGTGCATTTCGCGCCGGGAACTGCAAAGCACACCCTTCAAATCGTGATTCCATGCATAGAAATCGCTGAAATTGTGATTTCTTGTGACTTTCTTGTTGAGGAAACTACGGGCCTTGTCACGCTGCATCACTGGGGCTTGCTGTCCAAGCCCATTCATTGTGTATTCCATCCGCCCCACGTTTGCGCGCTGTGTACTCCCTCCTAAAGGCAGCGTCGCGAGCACTAAATACCTCTCCATTCGCTCGTTACTCTCTCTGCGCCTGTCACGTCAACGCCCGCCGTATCTAACGTTAGGTCCTTAGCGACTCACATTATGGCGGAGCAGCGAGAGGTAGAGCTAGAGTGCGGATGAGAACGGCTGCGACGACGAATGTTATTACCACGTGCGTTCCTTAACCGTATAACGGAGTCATTACGGCACCGCTATAGACCGAGAGGTGCCATAACATGAGATCAAGGGCTTACCTTACTTTACACAGATTAAGAGATTCAGGGCTGCCATAAGTGCTTCGCTACGCGGCTATGGAACAAACCACGGTTGCCGGTTACCTTTGGTAAGGACAGTACGTACTGCTGTCCCTGTTGAAACCGACCGTTTCAAGCAAGTATTTATCCCTAACGCAGCTCTTGATTTGCTGCTGTTTATCTAAGAGTATCGCAGAAGCCGGCCATGAGATAAACGCCGTCAGCCAAAAGCAAAAGAGAAAAAATTGGCAGTGGCTTAACTTGGCTAACCAAGGAATTCATCGAAAAGCAAGCACGGTTGCTGAGCGTCTGAGGCTCGTCCATGGCAGCTCCGCTACACGCTCGCGACAGACGTTCTATATATACCCACACGACCACGTGGCAATGACGTGATATCACATGGTCTTACACCCACATCAGATGTCATCACATGGCTTTCCATCACCCCATCAGATGTTCTTAATCTGAAAGATCAGCCCGAAGGTCAGCCAACGCCAAAGGTCAACTAAAAGTCATGGGTCAAGGTCAGGGGTCAAGGTGTCGACACCACTGCCCTATCACAGATGAACGCACTGTGCACTCAGCTCTGAGCACAGAGCAACAGGGGTTTAGTGATACACGGTCATACACGGCTATCCTTGGTTGGGCTCAAGGTCGTTCAAGGACGTTGTGCTGCCTACCCGACGACTGCTTTACCTAGCGTAGTGAAGCTTTTCGCTTCATCAACGGGGTCTTCACACACCTTGCACACGTGACGGGAATGACCCTTGCAAATAACTACTTGGCATAATGACTGCGGCGGAACTTCATTTCCTAGTTTCATGTGTTTCGTTTTACAAATGCATTTTCGCCATTCTGAAGCTCGTCGCACGGCAGAGGCAGGGCCAAGCGCGGAAGCACACTCTAAACAAGAGTTAGTGTATTTAGCGGGAAGAAAATGGAGTAAACTGTCTTCTGGGCCACTCCCTTTTAGGGGCAGAGTGTGCTGCTCAAGTGAGGGAGTAGATTTACATCACCAAATATACGAAATGCTTACTCTTCGCAATGTAGGTGAAACACCATCGCTAAGCATTGTAACTTGATGCAGTTAGCAGTGAACGGAAGCTTTTCAATGCGGCACCGGAGGTACTAAAGTTCGCAAATAGAGGAGACTGAAACCTCGGTTAAAACCTTCGTAACTGCTAGAGCTTAACATGTTTCCAAAAAGGAATTTCTTTCCGTAGCCAACCATGGGCCTAATCCGAGTTTGTGTCACAATAAAATGCGTCTTAATCTGCCGCAGCCGGCACATCTGATTAGTCGAAACGCCGGAAGCGGATGTCGGTTCGGTTGCGACTGTGAGCAGTGGCAGGATTTCACTCCGCTGCGGTTGCCGCAGCGCATGGTCCGCTATGCGTGTGACCTCACCGGTCCGTTTTCTTCGACTCTTCTCTTTGCCTCCGAGCCACCCACCACGTTCGCTTCCGGCGTTTATACCAATCAAGTCTGACCACTGTGGCAGATTATTACGCTTTTTGTTATGACGCAGACTCAGAATACGGACCCGTGTCTATTTCATATTTTTAGTGATGGAAACATACCCATGTCCTCGGGGCAGAAAACCCTGCCCTCTAAAAGTTAGTGTGCTAGGGACAGCTTACTCCATTTTTACTCCCGTATAGTGTAATTTGTGTTTGTGTTTGGGGATAAAAGTTCCCAGTAGAACTTGCCGGGCTACCTGGTACATTATAGATGCGAAGAAAGAACTGCGCGAATGAGGCACGGACGGCGAAGAGGCAAAGACGCACGCAAACGTTGTGTGCGTTTGTGTGCGTCCTTGCCTATATTCGCCGTCGGCGTCTCGTTCGCGCAGTTCTTAGCGTCAGTTCTGAGGACATGAGATCGGCAATCAAATCCTATCACTCTGTTATATGACGGTGGCTCAGGACGACACATGTGCGGTATTCAAACGAAGCAATCAATCACACGCATCGAACCTACGCACCGGCATCGTCGCACGCGTCTCCTGGAGTCTTTTTGTTGCCAAGAGAACATGGTTCGCAGACAGTTACTGTTTCTTCACCGTTGCCAAACTGGCTGATAAAGAATGAGCTGCACATAAGTGGCACAGATTGAGGCAGCCGTCCCACCGTGCTCGGAATTTTATATCCAAAATCTGTCTTAACAACAGCCGTTAATGCTTCCCTCATGTTAATGACAGGGCGACAACAAAACCATAAAAAAAGCCCTCGCTCAAGCAGGCCTCAGTTGATATGCCGGTTTCGCAGTAACTCTGGCCATTATGAAGGCTCAATAGTTTTTGTTGTTGACTTCTGATTACCGACACATATGGAGCTCCGAAAGCCTTGGAGGAACATACAGAAAAAAGACTGACAAATGCCCCGAGGTACGGGGCGGTCGTTTCAGCGTCACTCCCCATGGTCACGTTCGCACGTCTTGCCATCTCGCTATAACGAGAGCTGCGCAGTGAAAGCTTATCCCAAGTGGGCAGTCACCTGTTATAGAAAGCCCGTGCTTTGCGGGAGGCTCGAAAGCATTTTTGCACGTCTTTCTTCCGCAATACAGGAACACCGTGCGTGCGACTGATAACATTCCAGAGAATGGCTGCGCTCAGGCACGTCTCAGTGCTTTAGTTAGCCATTATGGCTGACGTTTACGGTGGAAATGCATGAATAAAGACACGAAAGCACCGGTAGCTGTAGAATCTTCTTCGCAGCTCGCCCATTGAGAATTAATGACATAGGATAGAACGAGGCGTTCAATTTTTCTTTGCTGGCTTCATAAATTCTCACCATTTTACATTTTCAGTTACTGTGCTTCAAAATATTCAGTATACCACCCGTCAAGTTTATATTAGTCGATGTGATATTGCGTTTTCTCTCAAGCAGGCATGGCAGTTAATCTCGTAAAAGTAAAACGACTTTCAGCTTGAGAATAAAACTGTTTATTATCCGAAGTTCTCTTAGACTCATAAACCTCGCCCCTATTTGCGTCTCTATTTCCATCCCTACAAATATTTAGACCGGAGTACAAAACTTGGCCTTGAGTTGAAAACAAGGTTGCGCTTTTTGTCGCTACTCTTGTCAGAGTTGCTGTGACGTGACTAAAATCTTCGCACTGCTGTTAAGCTTAGCTGCTCCATTAGAGCTTACCGAACGTCTGGGATGCCCGACGGAGGTCGGCTGCTTCGGTAGGCTTTTTCCTTCAAGCGGCCTACTCGCCGGCGCCGTTCAAGCGGCGTAGTTCTAGAAGTGGGCCCAGGCCCAACTACGTGTTTGTGCATCTTTGCAGTGTCGTCTAGTAAAACTCGACAGCAGAAAGGAGGGACGTGTATAAGACTCTAATTAAGATCGGTGAGCAGCCACAGCGAAGCTCAGACATCTGTCAGGCTTTTAATTCTCCTACAAAGCCTATTCGAAGTGGTCAATACACTGTTGCCTACAGTATATTACAGTGACGTCGAACGCATGGGGCGGTGGCGACAACCGGTGCCTTATCGCAGACTTCCTCCTGGCCGTTGTCGCCCACCCTCCATTTTAATCTATATGTTCTTGTCTTTGGGCATGCACCTTGTTTCCTTGCTTTCAGTTATTCTGTCAACACCGCAAGAGTGTAGCACGTACTTCTATAGGCGAAGCCAACGTTCCGATAAAACAGGTGCTGCGTGGTAGAACGTTTCTTTCTTTGCGATTTTTTTTGTTTACTGAATATTAGTTCCGCTATACTGTTGCAACAGCACTGTACAGAAGAAAACAGAAAAAAGCTGAATGTCTCTAAGAAGTTTGTTGAACATTAGAACATTTTATCAAGAGCTTTTTTTTTCACACTGTAATGACACCAGGGGCGACATGGGTCGAAAACTTGTATATGTAGTACATATATCTATATATAGATTAAATATTCAAATATTCTCCATTAGTCAACACCACAAAGTAAAGAAAATAATAAACCAATTCCCTTTCCTCCTTGATTTTTGTGGCTGTTGGCTTATATCATATATTATAATACGTGATAAGCTGTTGGCTTATCTCTTATGTATAACGAGCCCCTTGTTAGCTTAACACACACACACGCGCAAGCACACACACAGACACGCACACGAACGCACGCACGAGCGCACGCACACATCATAATCGGCAGCAGTCAGAGAAAATCTTTCGCATTGCTGCACCTGTGCCCACTTAAGTGCACCCTTGGGATTTCAGTTCACGAAGACGACGACGTGCGTGAGAGTGGGTTGCATTGCGATACGAGGCGTGACCAGCTGTGCGCTCGTGCAGTGGCCAGCGAAGCGGATTTGTTCACGCTGCCGCGGGTTTGAATCCGGATCGCTGCAGTATTTTTATTTTATTTATGTTCGCCACATGTCACCCTAAAGCGCCACTTGACCACGTCAAAGCAGCTATCCGGTTTGTGTGAAGCTTGACCTTACGGTCAAGCTTCACACAAACCAGGCCAGGCTGTTTTATGGCTTGATGACAGGTCGTCCCTATCGTCATTACGCCTGCCGTAAAGCGCATTTAATAGCCGAGTGAGTTAAAATGCACCACGCAATAAGCGGGATTTTTACGCGATCGCTTGCCCGGTTGTCAAACCTTGACTCCCCATCCTAAAAGAGCGCAAAGAAGAAAAGGACGAGATAAACGTACAACACGAGCGGTCGTGTTGTCGTTTCCTTCCGTCGTCCTTGTCTTGTTTGCGCTGTTTTAGATTGAGTACCCGCCAACTCGCCCAGTCTTCTACCTTGTCTCCCCCCTTCGGGAGCCTCATGCAAAGTTCCTTAAGTGGGTTTTCATGCCTTCCATGGCTGCCCAAAACGAGACGATGGAGCCCACGCTAGGGGAGTTATGAAGTCGAGAGGACGAATGCCATGGGTGTGGGCATAAGCATGTAACACGTTCTGGAAGGACCAAAGACAAAACAGCGCGCTTTTGTGTTGTATTTGTTCGATTGGCGTGATCGCCCATCTTGTTCACATCAGGCTTCATAAGCGCGAAAACCCACTTGCAGTATTTTGTGCGACGTGAAGCCCAGCAGCGTCCGAATGCGATCGGGCCACATGAAAAACGTCGGAGAAAAAAGCAGAGGGCGCATTTTTATTGTTCTCCTGGCGCTTTAAGCTCATCGTCGGATACTTTGCCCGGATATTATGATTTTGGTGATGTCAAATTTTTGAAAGTCGGCGCGGTAATGATCACTGCCGAAATTCAAAAATTTCCAGTATTCTCGAACTTTAGAATTTTCAGAAAGTCTTCCTTATCAATTTCTGGAATACGAATATTAATACAATATGAAACATCTTCAATTCGTATTTCAAATTTTGAATATTTGCAGACTCCTATTATACACACATAAATAGATTGTTCGTGGCATATAACAAGCTTGCATATTGCTTGGTTTGTTTCACTTCTAGGCGTTGCTTGACGCTGTATTACAAAGCAATGATTTGTAGTTTAAAAAGCTCTTGGCGCCCAGAAAAGGTCACTTACCCCTCTAGACACCAACGCTTAAATACGACGAGTCTACCAGCTCTCTCTTTTTTCCTAAGTCCGAAATACTACGCTCAAATTTTTAGAGCTGCAGCACGGGATGCTCACGACAACTCGCGTCTTAGATATATCTTGTATTGGTTACCGCCTCTTGGCTTTCGGTGAGTCGGGAGCAGCCCATAGGACGCGCTTGGGTGAAGCCGCACAAAAGGATGGCAGGGTCGAGACCAGAGTCGGTGGCGGCACTGGGACTCCAGAGTGGCAACATAGGGCAGATTAAATTTGTTAGGAGAAACGACGTGCTTACAATCTTTAAAGTCTAGCGTGTATGTCTTGGTCGTGTGATCAAGCGCGCGGAATGGTCCATCTTAGGCCGGTGTCACTGGTGGATGGATGTTGTCACCCCGGACAGAGACATGAATGCAGGAGTGCAGATTCTGGCTGACAAATACAGACAGATGCGGTCAGCAGGGGGGACGGTAGTAAGGTCTTGAAAAGTGCTGTACAGGTCCCGGATATAGGTAGAAACTTCATCAGCGGATGACGTAGATTCTCCAGGGAGAAGCAGGGTAACGCCGTATACTAATTCTGCAGCAAAGCAGGCCAGGTTGACCTTGAGTGGCGAGCGGATGCCAAGATATAAAAGGGGAAGGTAGTCGGACCAGCGTTCCTGCGGTTGATACCTGGCGAGGGCAGCTTTCCGTTATATTGAAACAAGTAAAGCAGCACGAATGAACGTTCCCGAAGGCGACACGAAGAAGGGGCAGGTAAGAGGGCTGATTCATCGCTTTTTAAGGCGATAGTCTTTAATGGCTTACACTCGTGGTGACCGTCTGTCCGTTACATCGCCACCTACGTCACGTGACCTTGTGATCTCACGTTAAGGTTATCTGACCTTAAGATCACCGAAAGATCTTTAATTTGGGCAAAAATTGCTAACGGCTTTCGCCTTCCCGCAGTTAAGAGGTATCTAAGCGCCTCAACGAATTTTTCCTATCCCATCTTCGTTTCGGCTTCGGGTACCTTCACTCGCTGCTTTACTTATGTCAGTGTGGAGGGACTAGCCCAGCAAAAATTTCTATTCGAACACCTTTCAGCTATACGTGGAGGAATTCGACCATGACACTGGCGGAAGGATGGCTGGCGGTCGTATGGACGTGTCGGACGCCCAGAATGCAGCCATGAGCGGTAAACAGGGCCGATTGAAAGTGGCGGCCTCTGACGGCGTAGACAACAGAAAGGCGGCCGATGTTATGACACCCAGGGGTTGCAGGATCGGTCTCTGCCGTGGCGTCGTTAATAGACAACGCAGCACGTGAGCAGGTAGCAGACCACACGTGATCGCAGCAGGGGACCAATAAAGCTTATGTGAACCTGGGAGAACCGCACGACCGGGGCCGTATAGGAAAAACAGGCTTGATGGTATGCTGATGAACTTGACACTCTGGCAATGAAGGAATGTTCGAGCCCGACAGTGGACGTGGACATTCATGCTTGGCCAACGGAATCGAGCGGTGAATATGCTCTGCGTCGCACTGATCAGAAGATTCTGTGTCGCATCACATCCGAGTCACCAATTCAGTCGGAGATAGGGCGAGAAAGAGGCAGCCCTGGCACAGTTAGGTTTGAAACTGTACTTTTATTGCGCAGCACGCGCTCTGTGGTCTGGTGCCAGCTTCTACACTGACGGGCGCCGCACACAAAGCAAGTTGTGGCATACTGCCAGACAGCGACGCGAGGAGTGCTACAAGTCTACCGGCACTAGAGTCACTGGAAAGTTTTCAGAGTACCGCGTGCCTTTTCCCCGTAACATCTTATCCAGTTACTCGAGCCCTGGCCAATAAAGTTCATCACAGGCTCTCATATGGGGGGCCCGCCCGTTTTCATTTGTCTTTGTGACCTAAAGCCTCCCTGAATTCATACTCTATATCCATCTATTATATACCCTTATAAGCCCATCAACCAAAGCTGCATCGTACTGCGCTGAGCCGCTTCATTGTCGTGTTGTTTGACAGCGCATTTGTTAAGTGCCCGTTGCTTAGGTGGTGCGTTGTAGGTTATGCGGCTGGTTACCACAGCAACTTCCCTGAGGTAACAATCCGGAGTGGTTACCGTGATTATCGTGAAAGGAAAAATATGGCGAGAGCGCAGGAATCTGCACGCTCCGCTTACGGCAGCTGCTGCGATATGCGCCCCCGATGAGAGTATCAATGGTGCACTCGAGAGTGATCTATAACTGCACATATCTCATGTCTCTCGCGCATTCCTGACTTAAATTTATCGCGAGATGAAAGTAGCTTAACTGTTGCGCTGAAAATTTGAATAACAAAGTAGCGCAATCCTCAGTGAGTGTTGTGGCTTTAGGATCTTCTGATGTCGGGCTGTCTTTTCTGGGCGGGGTTTTGTCGCTCCGCTGGTTTTTTCGGGACGCTATTTTTAGCGCATGCCGATTATTAATGTGCGCTTTTGCAGCTGTGCCGCTATTTGTGTCATCCCCTGATGCGTGCTATTTTGTCGGAAGCTGTTCTTAATGGGGCATTCAACAGGTCTTGCTATGCAGCAAGCACATGCCACGTTCCTAGCATGTGTTACTCATATTTACTCCGGGCTTACTGGCGATTTGTTAGACTGTAGGTTTTGCGCAAAGACTATTGCTTCTCTGTTTTCTCGCGCAGAAAAGAAAACAAACTCTTACTCAAAAAGGACTGTCACAGCCACTAAAAAGACCCACGGAAAAGCATCGGATAAATGCGTTCCGATTCCCGGGCGTGGTTGAGACATAAAGAAAGAAGTAATACAGTTATGGGGGGAAAATAATCCTTTGCTGACTTCGCCAGCAGAGTGCATGCAGGCGTCAGAGGCAAGAGTGTGTCAGAGAAAAAGGGAAGCAAGCGTTTGTATGGACAGCAGGTGCCGCGAATTGTGCCAGCACAGCGAAGAATGCAAAACGCCGAAGACGACTTAGGTTCTTTTTCAAAACGCTTTCTCAAAGCGGTGTATGTAATCCTGAAGCTTTGTTTCTGACAACAAACAGGGCTGGTTCTCAATAACTCGTGGCACCGCGGGATCTCGAAGAAAATAAGTGTACGGAGAAACAGAGCACTCGGATTGCAGCTGATTCGTTGCCTGTACTTTTCCAGTTCTTGTATTGTATTACGTTGTTTCTCTCGGGAGAACGATTTCTTTCTGAGTGTCGTAGCAGCAAAACATAGCCCAGATGCTGAGTTTCCATGGCAACATGTCTGACCCTTATGTCTGCAGGTAAGGTTTGTAGACAAAATGTGAAGGCTTTTCGGGAGATGATTGTCCGCATGGACTCGTGTATCAGTATCGGGAAAAGGGAAAACAAGGAACCACGACACTAGCTTATTTGTTGCGACCTGTGTTACTGAAACGTGGCCTCTGTTCGAAGCAGAGACCGCATTGTTATTCCAATTTCAAGATCACGTGAGCAAAATATGTACGAAAGGTTCTAGTAACACCCAAAATAAATTAATAACTGTAAGATATAACAAACATTTGAAAATCAAAGCAGTTGCATTGTTCACTACGTTGAGCAGAGAGAGAGAGAAACAGAAGGACGGAAAGGCAGGGAGGTTAACTAGGCGATTCCCATTAGGCTACCCTACACGAGGGGGGTGGGGATGGGGGAACAAAGGGAAAAAAAGGAAAGAAAGAGCAGCAACGAAATGAGTTTTTCACGTGTTCATCGACCACTATGACAAGGGGACAGAGGGCGCACACGTAAAGCACAAAGCAAAGCAAAGCTTAGCAAAGTAGTGTGGAATACTTTGTGCCTAGTATGCCTAAAGGTATGGCCCTTGGGACAGAGGACGCGATGTGCACAATGAAAAAATGAATTACCTTATATCAACAACAATCAACAGTACCTTCCTTTAAGTGCGCTCGTCTTTAAAAGCTGCTGTGTCTGTATATACGTGGCTTACTTTGAGCACCGGATTTTCACAGCCTTCAAAACGATATGTACCGTAAAATATGACTTCGCTCAGACAGGCCGTTTTCGCCACCACGGTCGTTAAGTGGTTATGGTGCTTGGCTGCTGACTCGAAATAGGCAGGTTCGAACCCGGCCACAGCGGTCGGATTTCAATGGAGTCGAAACGCTAGAGGCTCGTGCTCTGTGCGGTGTCAGTGCACGTTAATGCCGCCAAGGTGGCCTATCTTGTCTGGAGCCCTCCTCTGCGTCGTCCTGCATAGCCTGAGTCGTTTTGGGACATTACACTCCATGAAACCATCACACAGGCCTTTTTTGAACGTATACTCTTCCGTGTGACATGATAACTCGTTGTGAAGTAATTCAGTGCTACTCTGCTTTATTTATAACGAGGCTGACCTTTGCCCTTGTGCTAATTTCATAAGTTCACGCGGTTTATTCCACAACGCACAAGCGCTATTCTCCTCATCCCGGCTTCTACCTACTTCTTTGTTTTGCGTATATCGTCTGGTGATGTATCCTGAGATCAGTCTGCGCGAAAAAAAGATAGTATCTGAATCTTTTTTCTATGTTGCTCCCGCTACCGACGGTGCGATACCCGAGAGATAAAGCAAGCGGGTGCATCGCAGGCGTTGCGGAAGTAGGCGGCAAGGCGCCATGGATTCGATGAGTGAACGTCTAAGGAGAATGACTGGTGACAGCTGCAACCTAAGACGGTATTCCTAACGAGCTTCCAGCGCCAGCCTAAAACGCCAATAGACTCGAGACGTGTAGGTAAGTTTTCGAGCTAAATCCTCCTTGCATGCCTCTACGTCGACCGCATATTCTCGGTGCCTCCATATTCAAAGGAATGACCAAGGAAGAAAGTAAGAAATAGCGGCCATACCGCGTGAGCTTAAAACACGCTTTCTGCTATAACTTTCTTCTTCCAGAGTTCCCGGGTTCGAACCCGACCGCGGCGGCTGCGCTTTTATGGAGGCAAAACGCTAAGGCACCCGTGTGCTGTGCGATGTCAGTGCACGTTAAAAATCCCCAGGTGGTCGAAATTATCCCGGAGCCCTCCACTACGGCGCCTCTCTCTTCCTTTCTTCTTTCACTCCCTCTTTTATCCCTTCCCTTACGGCGCGGTTGAAGTGTCCGCCGATATATGAGACAGATACTGCACTTTTTCCTTTCCCCAAAAAAACAATTATTATAACATTCTTCATTTTCGGCCAAAATCACGCGCTCAGTGGCGACTGGTACCGAAATTACAAGGCAAAGAACACAGACAGACGTATTGTACTGTTATTTTGCTCAATAAAGTGCAGTATTCCTAGAACACTAGCACGCGTAATGGTAATAGCCTTTGCCTAGCCTGAGTGCAATAGTCAATTTATTGCGCTGCCGATGTCCGGGTTCTGACAGCCGGTGTTAAAAGCGATCTTGGAGGACGCAATTACAGTTATTGCGTTCTATGCAAGAGATACGGGTTGTGTGATGAAAGGCAAGGGACGGGGTGAAGATATGGCGTTATAGGCGCACTACTCTCCCACGGAAAAAGAAGGTGGTAAAATTAGGAATGTGGGTGATATACCTCTGCGTGAACTGGCGCTGTCTGCAAGTAGAGCGCTCGAGCTCAAGAGAGACGTCTATCGGCAGTGCCTGGTTCGAGGTGGCGCCTGTCTGATGCTCAGAGAATATTCAGGTCGACTGCGCACGTGCTTGTGAGAGGATCGAGTACATCTTTCTTCGGAATCTGTTTTAATTGAGAACCAAAGGTGGAATACTTTAAGATACTTTTACAAACATGTTGATGGGAAACGTCTAACGTTTCGACGGGTAACAAAATCTTGCTTTCAAAGTTTGTCCTGCACCACAGCGATCATTAGAGACTGGCAAGTGAAATCCCTGGGTGAGTTTTTGAGAGTAGTTTTGAGAAAACTTTTGAATTATGCAAAATACTCCTGTGGACATATAGGCAGAAATTGTTTAATCTACCGAGGTGTATGGTAGTATACAGCAGCGACGGCGTAGAGGTAGGGCATCCGCCTCACGTGTAAGGGGGGGACCGGGGTTCGAATCCCGGTGACGCTAAATTCTTCACCAGGTGTGGAAAAAAATAACTCTGCTTGTCGATGGAATTTCATAAACAGGTCTGAGGGGCGACCTGCTCTCGGTGACCAGAACCGACAGCGCACTCCCTCGCGAAAACAAGGTTTGGCCACCCTGGTGAACACTTGGCCACAACCTTCTGTGAACATACCAATTAAACCTCGGTCCTCATTCCCCAGCGGCTGCGGAGCAACTGACCACGGCGGTGGTCAGACCTGTGACGCAGCGGAGGGTGCTAAGAATCTCTGGCTCCGGACAGGCCGCCATTGTAAACTGACCTTTGCAACGTTTAACGCTAGAACCTTATCTAGTGAGGCTAGCCTAGCAGCGCTGTTTGAGCAACTAGCGGAGATTAAAGGGGATGTCACAGGGCTTAGTGAAGTTAAAAGGAAAGATGAGGCGTATGCAGTACTATAGGGCGGGCACATGCTGTGTTTCCGCGGATTAGTGGATAGACTCATGAGAACTACGTGTTAGATTCCTCATTAATCAAGATATAGATAGGAACGTACAGTAGCTTTATAGTATTAACGATAGAGTGGCAGCTATTGTAATTAGGCTCAATAGGAGGTGCAAGTTGAAGACGAAAACCAAAGTAATGTTTAACAACCTAGCAAGTGGACAGCAGTTCACAATTTGTAGCGAGGTGTTGGAAGTGGTAAAATAATACGTCTACTTAGGGCAGGTAGGGACCGCTGATCCGGATCATGAGAGAAAAATATAAGGATAGGAATTGGGTGGAGCGCATATGGCAGGTTGTCTCAGATCATAAATGACAGAAGCGCTACCTTGGTCATGTTTTGGAAAAATAGAATACAATACGACGACTACGAAGACAGGGCGCATTCGCCGCATGTTTCTCCCATTATGACATGCATAGGAATGAAGCAAACAGGAATTCAAATGCAAGCATAGCCTACAAGGGGTTTTCATTGCTCTATTTTAATTCATGGTTTACATCACTAGGGAATCCGCAGTGTTATCGTTTTTGCAGGTGATGCCTATAATTATAAAATAGATCAAAAGAAATTCACATGGATATGATGGGACTCGAACCCACGACCTCCGCACGTCGTGTGCGGTGCTCTACAAGGTGAACTATGCAGGCGACTCTCCAGCCTTCCACTGTCGAGTATTGGCGTTGCGTGTAAGCTAACATTTCGTGTGCTTACTAGCACCCTTCTCGACCATAGCTGCGGTCGCGTAAAGTCTTGCGGAATACTGTCACTGTCAAGCTGACCTGACAGGTGTAGCAGTTAGGGCGTCAGCAGTGCGAACACCCTCTTATGCAACGTACGGTATCATGTCTGCCATAACCGAGTCAGTTGTTATTAATAGCTTGGATGCGGTATAAACGGCTTAGATATTTGTGAACAAACCAGGCTTCTGATGATAGTGGATCTCAAAACACTTCATGCTTAAGAATTCACGGTTACAATAGCTTGGCGTTTGAATTTGCGACGGGGGAGACGACAGCGTGCTTAAGGCATACCTTTTGCCTATGTTGCTCATGTGCAAAAAACAAGAATGGTTACTTCGAGCAGCTGGAATGTCTAGAGCCGCTATCGGGACCACCAACGTGCCTGAAAGCTTCAAGCGCGCAGTAAGTCTGCACTAAACTCGAAGTACGGAAAAACCTCGCAAGCTGCTACCGCGTGAAGATCGCCGCCCTGGAAAGCGAGTGGCTCTGCTGCAGCCTTCTAGTTCAGTTGCGCTCAGTAAGCGGCGGTCGCGACCTCTAAGGTGAACTTTTAAATGCATTATGTCTCTGAGGCTTTTGCCCGCTGTTTTCAAGCAGAAATTGAAAAAAAATTAAAAATGTGCTCTCTCACTGTCAGCGCATAATAAATGAATAAAATGAACCCACGTGCTGCTAATTTGTATTATCTTAAAGCTGAGACTTTGCACTTTGCGGCACTCTGGTGCGTTTATTATATGATTTGTTAATCGCTAGTTACACGTGTATCACTCTGACGAACTTATTAAGCGGAGCGGTTGCAGTAAACACATGAGTTTCGAGTCTCTTTCTTTCACGGCTCGCCATGAATGCTGAGCCGTAGTGCGCTTCGCGTCTCAGGTTATCCTGACCTCTAGCTTTTGCAACCGCGGTGGCTCTCGTCGCTTTACGAGCACATATCTTTCACGCAGCGAGTAATTGGCGCATTCTCTGACAATTTGTGATTTCGCCTCAACGACATGCAGTCCAAAGGACAGAAATTCAGCAGGTGGGAGTCCGACTAGCACCTTCTTTCGTTGCGTCCGGCCCGACAATCTGCGATACATCTCTGAAGACTTAGTTAACGACTGAAGCTAACTGATATTGCGCATCCTATCCGGCCATAATCGGTTCAGGTATGTAAACCAGCAGCGTTTCACTTGCAGTCGTCTTTCAGTGTGGAAGCACTACTTAATCCGGTGGCAACTAAGGATCTTATGTCAAGCCTCCGAGTAACTAGGCTAGGATTAGGTTAGTTCAGAGGCGCGTCGCGCGAGCTATAGCCAATGGGAGAAGGCTGGGTCAAGCTCGGAGGAACGTCGCGCCAGCTGTAGCGAATGGGAGAAGGGAGTCGCGCAAGCTGCCGCCGAGAGGAGGGAGGGTGGGAAGGTGAAGAACGAGAAACGCGGTTGCGTGCAGAAGCAGGAGGGAAAGATTGAACACATGGTTCTGCACGTACACTTGATTTCGCTATGAAACGCGGTTGCGTGCAGAAGCAGGAGGAAAAGATTGAACACATGGTTCTGCACGTACACTTGATTTCGCTTTGTTAAGACCCTACACTTTTTTATTTCTATGGCTCTTCGTTCAAACGCATGATGACTGAAGCACACGACCCTTGGATGTATCGCCGTTGTGCGTTTCAAAGTGGCTCATTAACGTGCCACTGAATAATGTTAGCAACAAAGGAGACGATTTAAAGATGGAGCCAAGCGGATATGTTATATAGCGTGAGATTTTGTGGCGGCCTCCACTAAATGTAACCATACCTGATGAGCAATCCTAACCATATAATGTGAGCGGGTAGAGTGCTTGTCTTTTCATGCATTCAACGCATCCTGTGCTCGATTCTTCTGCAGTCCTGTTCATTTAGTGTTGCTGCCAGTCTTACCGTATGTTGCAAAACCTGTATGGTGCAAAAACCTCATACAGGCTTTGTCGTTGAGATATAATTAGACTTGTACGCTATTTTACGACATCTGTACCGCAAAATAAATTATTCTGCGAGAACATATAACATACGTAAGACATGTACAATTATTACATTTCATTTCATTTATTCCACGCACTCAAGTACATGAGAGGGCGAGAGAAAGAAGCTACCTTGTGGGCAGCTTGAGAAGCTCGCACTCCCTAATACATAATGGTAATGGACACGGTTCAAGCGGTACTTGAAACAGAAAGAAACAACGGAATTTACGAACATGACTGGTAGACAGAAAATCATTTGATATTGAAATACATGACATGATTCTATAAATACAGCAAAAATATACTAACTTTACAGAGCTAAAAAGTCGCTACGTCCTTCACTGAAATGTTAAAAAATGTTTTTTAAAGAGTACAAAAACACAACGTATAGGCCCTATAACCAAATCTACATGCACCAGAATACATATGCCGTGACACAAATCAAGTGTACAATGTAGTCATGCATCGCATCATTAGTAGGAATGTTTTTAACAGTCTCGGAATTGTTTTGGACAACATTTGCCTTCCGTAACTTGTTCTTGATAAAGGAACCTCCCAGTGTTCCTAGCGCTGTGTGTGAAAAGGTTTATAGTTTTTACCTATGTTAGGCAACTTTTTTGCTCTTTATCTTTCATTAGAGCTTTACGAATACAGAAATCGTAATAGTGTACCACGCTAAGTTCAGTTGTTTAAACAGTATACCGCTTGGAGATTGTGAGGGTGAGTTTGAGAGAATTCTTATAATCTTAACCTGAACACGAGTAATTTTTGCAGCATTAGTGCATGTGCTGTTTCCCTACAAGAGAAAACAGTATCGCACAGTAGACAAAAAAATGTGTGTGATAAAGCAAAAGTCTTATGTTAAACGGAAGTACATCACGGTGGCGATAAAGCAAACCTGTCGTGCGAGCTAATTTGGTTGTTACGGAGTCAAATTGTAAAGCCCGCGGCATGTGTGCTGAGAATATAGTTTCTAATGTTTTGAAATTATTTACAATATCAATGGGTTTTTCATTTAGAGAGAGTGGCCTTGTTCAAGATGATTGCCTTTTGATCGAAAATCTACAGCTTTTTTTTTGTATCAATAGTTAATCCATTACTAAATGTCCAGTCAGCTAGCTTAGATAAAACTTCATTCGCACGGTGAAAGAGAGCCTCGCTGTAACTATCTGCAATAAAGAAGCTGGTATCATCAGCATAGATTATGCATCTAGCGGACTGATCAATTTGTATCATATCATATATAAGATGTTAAAGAGAATGAGATATGAGTCAGAAACGGGTATGAGGTTATTGTATCACTGAGCTTTTTACTCATAAGGGTATACCGTAATAATGTGCAGATGTTGCTGGGATGTTGGTAAGAACGACGGGCCGCATCCTCAAACCAGGCATGTGGAAAACGCGTAAGTGCGCAATTACGTAGCAGTTACGGCTGCCTTCATAGACACTGATATCTTCGATCGTCGAACGGCGGTCTTTTTTCTCGATTAAAATACAAACCTACGCTCGCTAGACGACGGATCGTTAGTCAAGTGCTTGTTCTCTAACATAGGTGCAAAGGCTGGAACTTCTGAGGGCCCTCTTACCCCAGTGACACGTTTTTCCTTAAGACCAGTACCTCTGCACGTGAAGTAAGAAAAAAGACCAAACGTGAACTGGATTTTTTTTCGCTTTGAGATATTTGACATCGCAAAGGGTTTCAGCGCTTTAAGGAGAGCTTCTAAACTTCTCTTTCATCTTCCACTTCAAGAAACTTGTGTGCTGAGCGTGACAAAGAAGGAGCTCCCTTCTGCGGAAAAGACCTAAGTATACGCCGCGGAAAGCGCAAATCTGACTGCATAAAAGTCTGGGACCTTTACTGAGATGCAAAAAAAGGGGGGCCGAAATCTTGTCATCCCTATTCAATCTGCGCGGCGGAAAGCGACTGACGAAATTTCCTCGCGAGGCCTGTACTAGGAGGGGGATCAAGCACGAAAGGAGGCTGCCAGAGGACAAGCCGGAGTGAAGTTGCTGTGCGCCCCAACACAATAGAAAGCGTTGAGGAGAACGGGCAGCTGGGTTAAAAAAAAGAAAAATGAGAGTGCAGACACGGAAGCGAGGGTTATATCGCCAGGGGCAATGTAGCCCGTCTGTAAAAGAAAAAGGCAGCAGACAAACAAGCAAAAAAGCAGTATACATGGGCGCTGCGTTAGAGCCACTGGAAGTAAAGACCCATTGTGATATAAGGTACGCGTTTATTTTATTCTTTGGTAGTGTGGTGGAAGCATGCCGGCGAGGAAAGTGCTCCCCAGCCTCACAGCCGTGTAAGCTGGGCCCGCAGCACCGTTCGCGCATTTCACCGTCGCCTTTGGGGCTTGGCTTATGGAGCGACCCAAGCCGCAAGCGAGCGTTCGCTTCCGTTTTTTTTTTTTTTCACTCGATCTTCGTCAGGGAGTGAAATTCGTGACGGCTGTTTTCCCTTTACGAACGTCGCTCACAGAACGGCCACTCTTTCTGTGCCTCCCATATTCATGGCCCAAACGAATTCGGAGCTGGCAATGAGGGATAAGAGAAATGGATTGAAAAGAGATATAGCCTCATCCGAGTGGCTCTTGGAGCGAGTCGAGAGCTTCGTATTATTACAAAATCCACGAAAAAACGTAGGTGCACACTGTTTCACACGCTTGTAATCGGTCCTTTCTCATTTTTCACTTTTCCTTTCGCAGTTTGTAAGTAATGAGTTGTAGCATGATTACATCATTTTCTGATAGAAGTACTGTTAATGAAAAGTAATCGTATTTACATCGAAACATTGCGTTTCCGATATAGCACGAATGCGAGCCGTACGCCTCAAGTTCGAAGTTTCACTGTCGTTTCCAATGCCGCATACATAAATCAATTCATGCACACTTCTGCGGCGAGGTTGTCGAGGACCTAGGCGAACTATGTTTCTGTATTTATTAATGAGCTTTTGTACCCAGATAGCCGGAAATCATTCCTATACTTCTTTTCAGCAAGCAAAATTAAAACATCTGCTTCGCAGACCCAAATAAAAATACTTGGTTCGCATTCCAATTTTTGGAGGCTAGTTTTATTGCTCTTTCTCCTATATCTACCGGTACATGCAAAAGTGCTGAAAAGCATAAATATTTTCCGCTCATAAAACAGCTTAAACGATTCGCTCTAAATCGTAGCTCACCGCTCGCAGATTTGCGCTGTCCGAACACGCTGTGAAGGTAGTGCAGAAAGTGACCGAGTAGAAAAGAAGTGCTCTCTCCTGCACCACAATTGTATCGCGGGTGCGGGATTGGAATTCATGCTGATTTGTTCACCAAAACAGTGATATGTCTGACACTTTGCCACTTGAAAGAAAATGAAAACTTAATACCCCGCTTTACATGACAAATTTGTACGCAAGAGCACTGCACTGGCCTGATTTTTAGGCGCAGGCCCAGCCCGGGCAAGAGGCTCAAAGCCCGAGCTCGGTCTGGGCCCACGGCTTGAAATAAAGGCCTGGCCCAGGCCCTTTAAATTTTCGCTTTATTGAGCCCGAACCGGCCAGTTAAGCTCAAGATCGGCGTTAGGTACGGAGCGAGTTTATTCCCGGGAGCCGCGCAACAGGTAAATTTAAATGGGGCCGCACTCTGCACAAGCAAAAGTGTGGCGTGCAATGGGCGTAAGTTTTTAATACTTCGGTTTGGTAAACAGAAAAAAACAAGAGGAGATAAGCTCTGTTAGCCTGTTGGTTTTATTGAATATTCATCTCCTCTGCCTCGTAGCTCTGCAGAACACATACCGATAAGGCGCTGTTGCCGAGGAAAATTTTTATAGCCTGTGACAGTGTGGCGTTCTAGAACTATCCCTCTTTCTAGAGGTTGGAGACCAGTTTTCGAATAGAACGTGGCATTCCTGCGACGGGTTCTCCGTGTGCATGTTTTCTTGTTGTCGTTGGTTACTTGACGTAACGTTAGATACGTTACTTCGTAGGATTGTTAAATACAGAGCACAAAACGTCGGTATGCACCTAGACTGCGGCTCCGCATTCGAAGTACTCGCAAGATTTGATCCTCCGAAAGCTTCGCGGGTCCAAAAAAAAAATTATTTTTTCATTGACACTCGCTTCACCGAAACGATTCGGCCGAACGTTACTTCGTAAAATTATCGAACCGGAAGTGTCATTTCTTGAGCAGGTCGCAAGCAGTGTGTATGGGAGTTCAACCCTTGCAAGGTGGTTTGAACATTTGTTCTACCTGTACCGCCGCGTTAAGCATTTAACACTAAAAAAGGTGCAGGCTCATACGTACCAAAGATGCGCGAGAGGTCACAAATGTCTGATTCAGTTAGCTAGATCAATCGATGAAAAAGTCAAGGCAGTGAAAATACAGATGAACATAGGGAAGGAAAAAAAAAGCGAGAAGAAGTAAACTACGGAAGGTGTCCAACACGCTGTTTTTGATGACACAAACAAAACCACTCAATGAAGTGGCTGTCGAAAAAACGAATGTGCAATGAATCAAGTGGCGTTGCACGAAAGGTTCAGGACTATAGTTTCATACCATAGTTAGCATTCTTGTAGAAAAGTTTTGAGTATTCGATATTGTAAGTTACTGTTATAAAAACAGTGAAGGTAATTCTCTGTTCTTTCGATGCATAGCAACATTTTTCGTTAAAAAGTTATTTCATTATTCGCATCGAACAGGTAAGACTGCCATAGAAAACCAGTGGCGAACGTTTTTGAGGACAGCAAAAACGGTAATAGCAAAATATGCACGCCTGCTCAAAGAATATCTGAGAAAATATTGATTGTTATAGTGAAATCATAGAATATATGTAAAAAATTCCGTTCATAAAATTTTTCACGGTGAGAAACTTTGTTGTTCAGAATTGTTTGGTATGTGTGAGCTCGACGAGAAGATGAAACATTCGGATCTTATTTAGGGGGTTTAACGTCCCAAAGCGACTCTGGCTATGAGGAATGCCGTAGTGAAGGGCTCCGAAATTTCCGACCACATGGGGTTCTTTAACTTGCGCTGACATCGCACAATACGTGGCTCTTTAGAATTTCGCCTCCATCGAAATTCGACCGCCGCGGCCGGGATCGAACCCGCGTCGTTCGGGCCAGCAGCCGGGCGCCATAACCACTGAGCCACCGGGGCGGCAAACACACACGCAGAGATCATTGATTGATTTTTAAAATCATCGCAGTATGAAGACGTTTATTTTTTCGTTTGTGAGAATGTTTGAGTCCAAGGAACATCAGAAAAATACATAGTACGTATCCCTCACCAACACTGTCGTTGAAGAACTGCTTCAAATACACTGAAAGATATGCACGCCTTTTAGCGCAGCCCAGTGCATTTACTACTACGGCAAAACTCAACTACTCTGAAAAGAACACATTTCACTTTCCTTTATAAATTAACGCTCATTTAAATCTCCATGCCTCGACGGCTTTAAATCTAAGAGCACGAGGCCAGACTTTTTGATGACATGTTTTCTAAGAGGCCTATTTCATGAAAATTAATATTAATTTAAAGAATTGGGTGTGCCGCCTTCGCAATGTGGTTGTGTGCAATCAAGATCAGGCCTTTAATGTCGAACAAAACAAATCTCTGAGAAAAGAAAGTGTGCCTGATGCGCTGCACACAGAGCGCGTAGCTTGCTCATTAAGGGGCCATAACGAACTTCACGCCGCCATCGGCGACAGAGCAGTCTTAACTGAGAAAGCCAGAGCAGCCAGAGAAAAGCGCTGATCAGGCGGGCAAGCGGAAACGCATAGCTCTAGATGGTGAAGAGGGGACGGTCAATAAAGGAAGAATAAAAGGCGCTGTGGCGTGGAGATTGGACGCCCAGAGAGCGGTCGGAAAGCCTGCTTTGTCTGAGCGAGACGCTGGCTGGTCGACCCGGAAAAATCGGAGCGAGGACGGCCGGCATCGATCGGTGGCCGCATCCGAATTAAGCCTCTCCCCCTCACGAGCATTGGCCATATGGATTGCAGTGCTGCCTTGAGTGCAGTCTTAGGGCAGGTACTGAGTCCACGTCATTGTGAGGTCTCCAACACATCTGGTGACCTTATAAATTAATATCTATAACTACTTTATTAGGCTGGGATTCGTTATTGTTTAGTGACCTTTATTTGCGATCGAACTCTTCAGCGCAAGTAAGAATAGAAGCGAAAGTAACAACGAGCTAGCGCGGCAGACCCAGGCATCGTGCAGTTACAAAAGGAGCCGGAGCCAGTCAGAAGGTGACGAAATTAAAAAGCCGAGAGCGTCTGTAAACAAAACTCTTTTCCGTCTTCTGCTTAGAAGTTTTAGTCGATGAAACTACTGATCATATTGTCTGTTACTTTACGTGCTGGAAAAAAATTAAGCGAAAAAAATTTGTAAAATAATTTGAGGGGGCACTTTAGTTCCACCTTAAAGATATGAGGCGATAGCTTAATGAGTTAATGCCTACATATGCGAAACTGGTCAGTCTCAACGTGACAGCCATAGAACCCTTGGAGTTGTAATGCCACTCCTTGGACCATGGTGCTGTGGTTAAGGGATGCGCCACTGCTGCATGTATATGGGCATTAACCCATTAACGCTTTCGCGTCATGTCCTTAAGGCGGCGCTTAAGTGTTCTCTTGAATTTTATTGCAATGTGGTGTATTCAGGAGCCCGATTACGTAGGCTGAACGCTTAGAGCACCGTCAGGGTGAGCAATAACTACTCCAGTTATGTCAGTGTTAAAAGAGAAAAAACACACTGTTCTTTAGTGTTTCGGTCTCCAGATCAGATCAGTACTCATCTGTGAAGAGGAGAATGCATCGATCTCGAAATATAGGCACTTTTTGTTCATACAGTATAGGAGCCGTATTCCTGCTTCTCTGAAATATGTAGCCATGGAATCCCTTCCGGGTTCTCTTTTTGGAATATGCAGTCGACTATGATAACAGAAGTTTGATGTGATGTTGCTCACTTTAGAAGCGCTTCATAACCGTTCTAAAGGAGGTTTGTGTGTTCATGTTGTGATTGTTTAGTTTTAAGTCTTCATTTTTCATAAAACACGTAAAAAATTCATCTCGTCAACTCAATTTCATTACCTGCAGCTGCGCTTGGTTGAAGGCGCAACTTCTGCATGTATGCCCTGCGTGAAACGTGATTCTACATATTAAAGTACACAAAATAGGAAGAGAAGCGTTGAATGTATGCGTATGTGAAACGCTGTCCCTGATAAAACTTGTTAATGCGACCGCACCAGAGTTAAATGCGTTTCACTGATTTCTGTATCTGAAACACAGGCCCGCTTCAGTTCCAATTACTAGTTGGAACCTATGTGGAACCATTTTAAGAGTGTGCCATCGGTATGACGGTAATACGAGTATGCTGGCGAGCTCCCGCTCGAGTGACAGGGGTTGCAAAAAGGACCTTTTACAGGAAACAGCATTTGGCAAGCTGACAAAATGATGTGTTGTTCCTGAGCTCCAAGAATCACACCGCAGCTTGAGACAAAAATGGAATACGCAGCTAAAATGATGAAACAGCTGCTGGTCACAGATTCTTCTGTGAAGCGTTTCTGCCCACATTTCTGTTTAACTCTATGTGACGCTTTCATGTGCATGACAACTCTTCCATCGTGATTAACACAGTATACTGCTTCCAATGTTCGTTTGAACGCAGAACGCTGTATTAATAGTCTTCTGCTATGTTTTGTCTTACGTTATTTTTTTCTTTATTGTCTGGCTTTGGCATTGCACAAGAACGACTAGAACAAAGATGCTGTTTATTTCGTTGCACAAAATGGCTCCGTATTTGCGTTTAACTATGATGCATCATGTGGGGCGTATTTAAAGTTCATGATTTTTTGTTTTTGTTTCAACTTGGAAGATAAGATAAAGAAGTGAATGGCTAATATATTACCCTTGTTTTCTACTGAATACGATGCGTGCAATACGACGACCTCATGTGGTCTCTAAGTGCGACAAAATAGACTGACCATAAATCTATACAAAGTCGTAAAGGCTTTTTCGGTTTAAATAACTGGCATTTCAGCACGTGTTATTTGCGACGTTGTTGAGTCGCTCTACAACTTACCTCTGTTAATTCAGCTAGCGATTGCCAGTTAACCTTGAGCTGAGGCATCCGTTTTTTTCTGAAAGGAAGCTCGATGCAAAAACGTCAACGTCGTCGCTTTCCAGAAAGCTAGTCAATAAATAGTTAATGCGGTATTGATGGAACGACAGGAAAATAGCGACATTAAATGCTACCATTACTTTCGGAAACTTTTTCCATCGCGATCCCATGTCGGTGATCGATTCATTAATTATTTACTAAAAATAGAAAAAGCGCCGCTGTTCGCTGATGGCGTGTTTAATGGGCGCGCTTCCACTTTCTCTGCACCGCCCAATCGCGACAGACGCACAATGACATTTTAATTTTCTGGGCCCCAGTGGGAATGAGGAGGTAGCGGCCAGCAGTGAATTGTTCCTCTGTGAATCCATTGGGAGCCGCTAATCCGACGGGAGATCATTCTGCAGCTTCAGACAGGATAAACAAACACGTCCAACCCAACGCACCAATTTCATTCACTGATATATTTCATTTGAAGCAATGAAATCAGCTGCTGTTAATTACTCGCAAATGCGTATGTAGCATCACTAGTGGTTAGAAGGACGTTCGGTCGGTTAATTCGCTCCAAAGAGCAGCCCCGAGCAGCGCTGCTGTTGCTGACAGAGCACGCCATCTGCGGCTGCAAAATAAAAACTGGGACGCTTGCCCACGACCCGCTTTCTTGCAGGTGCACAATGATGCTCTGACTGCGTCTCTGGAGCCTATCACTCTACATTTGAAAAAAGACATATCGGTTTGGCGGCTCTTTTCGCGAGGGGAACTTGCCGAAAGCACAAAAACACGTCGATCACGTCCACTCTGTTGAGCAGACGATTGACTGTGATGAAGCACGGTTGAACGACAAATGTGTAGCACACGTAAGCAGGCACATCGTGTACGGCATGTGATTCCGGGAGATCTCCCGGAATCGAGTTTGTCACTCTTCAGTAATGTTAAATGTAGGGAACTAATACTGACCGCTGCAAAAATTGGGGGCCCCTATGCTTAACCTTTAAGAGCAAAACGCGATCGTTTTATCGGGTCGCGTTCGCATTGTTTGCTCTGTTACCTAACTCCTATTTAGCATACAGATAATTACACAGAAGGCACACTTCTTGCGATGAGGTACAGAACACAGATTAACGCCCGTGATGCCGGAGGTGTTTGCTTAGAAAGACAATTATTTGTGTTTTGTTACCTCGAGGAAGCTGGATGAATCACGCATAATGCACCAAACTTTCCTGCAGCATGTAAGGTGTTCTCAGCATAACTTCACATCTCTTTGCGGTTTTCTTGGCCTTTACTGAATTCTGCTTATATAATATTAAGAAAAGACAATAAATAAGGATATAGACCTTTTCACATGTGCCTTTTTAGGCGCAGCGATATTTCCACTGGACTATGCCAGAGGCGTTCTGGCTGTCAGATTTTATAGAGGTGTTACTGCGATTGCGCAGCTCAGTCGAAAATGCAGGCGCACTCGATAAAGGTCTAAAGAGCGAAAATGTACGTACATTTTGAACATGTAAGAACTGTGCTGTGTTCACCCTGTACTCTCTCAAATAATTAAAAAAATGTGAAAATAGGGAATTGAAAATATAGTTTTTCAAGAAAGAAGTGTCAGCTGTGGTGGATCTCACAAAAAAATCTAAACAATATAGGTACCGGACTAATGAAATTTCACTAATTGCAGCTAATTATCAAAGTGTGGTGGTCAGTACCAATGATAAGGTCGAAGACAAAGACAATGCGGCGCCACAACGCTTTTTGAAACAGAACAAAAGTCATTCTCTAAAGTTCTGCACCTTCAGGAAATGGGCCGCTGTTTTCTGCACAAAACTCGAAACAGGCGTGCGGAAGCCTCGTGCAAGCAGAACATCCGCTGATGACGTATTCCGCTTGCTAGGACGCCCAATTCAAACTGCCTGCACTGTTCTATGGCGTCATGTACCGTCTTTTTGCAAAAGTAACCAATCAACAGGGTTGGTTTCTTAGCCGTTGAGCAGAGCTAAATGCACCGCTTAAGCTCTAAATAGAGAGTTAGAGCACAGCGCGATCCGCCTCCGAGAGGTGCCACTTCGTACACGCTGATTGGTCCCAACGCGGCAGGCGCGTATGCAGCTTTGATTGAAGAATTTCGTTTAATGAGCAACTTCTATTGCCATCAGAAAAGACGTTGGTACCCGCCCCCGGCACGGAGGCCTGGAAGACTGGGAGTTGCGCGTCCGAGGTTAGATGCTGTCTGGCAGTCCTTGACTGGTAGCGGCCTCTTCCGCCAGATGGATGGTGGTGCGCTGGATCTCAGGGTTCGGGCTTCTTGCAGGGTCTCCCAGGATTCCCTGCTATCAATATTTTCGCCCGCCCCGGAAGAATTCGGTGGAAGCGGATCACGGTGACGTATCGCGGATCGCACTATGCTATAACTGTCTAATATGTCTCGATAAGAAGAACAATTTTCGCCACCTTCCGAGACATATTCGCCTTTGAGGGTGTTGTGAGGGCTACACGATACGGGTGAGGAGCCATTTCCTTTGCCTGCTTTCTTCTGGCAAAGAGAATACATTCTAATAGAAAGTTATAGCACAAAGCGATCCTCTACCAAGATTCGCTTTCACGGGTTGCCACTGTGGATGCGCACATTACCCAGAGGGTGTCAATTGGCGATAGGTGCCGGCATACTGCGAGCCCACCTGCCGCGTCGGGACCAATCAGTGCCTACGCACTGGTGACGTGCGGTAGCTGATCACGGCAGCGGATCGCGGATCGCGATATGCTTTAACTCTCTATTGCTTTGCTGCGTGATACGACGAACATGATAGCCATCCCCGACTGCGTTGTCGTTGTTTATAAAAGCGACGATGTCAAAAAAGTGCACATCATGTCTGAATGAAGAAAGGAGCTTGAATTTGGTACCATTGTCATACTTTGCGGGGTTGCTTTTAGGGCTTTACGCGTTCAGTGCCGATTTTGTGCGGAAGAAGAAAGCTGGATTCGCTCATTAGGCAAACCTCTAGGGAATAACTTTTTCTTCGTTTAAAAAATGGATGTGCCACCATCTTGTCGCAGGCTAGGAAATAGCGTTGGCAGCTTCCGCTAAAGAATATATGACTTAAAATTCAATAGGGAGTTTTAATTATATAGAGACTCATCCTCATGATTTTCTAGCTATTCACGTTGCCGCAGATGGCAGTTTGTTCCTGCAAAGACTTTGTATTTTGGAATCTAGGAGTGGGGAAATCCGCCTTCTTCAGAAGATATGGCGCCTTCTGGGAAGTGGCGAAAATTTTTCTCTAACGGGTTGAAAACAAACTCAAGCAGGAAACGCAGGCACGATCTAGTTCCACGATGAGCCAGCTGCTCCTGCTAAGTGACAGGTGCATGTGCTTGACAGCTGCCGCCATCTGTGGCATGCGATTGTTACTAACATGCATTGCGCATGCGAAGTAGGAGAAGGCGGTTTCATTTTCAATCAGTGGAGCTGGAGGAGAACAGACGCGCATGCCCAGAGAGGCCTTGCGAAAAATAGCGGATTTATAATGTAAACTCAAACATTCGACATCTTCACGTACACACACACAGTTCCCGTATGCCTTCTGACGAGGAGGAGGAATGGCAGAGAGGTTAACCGGAAATAAAATTGAGCAATGCTACGGAAGCTGTAAGCGACTTCAAGTGTGGCGCATTTGCATAGCTGCATGAAATACATTCTCACTGTGGCCGGAGGCATGGCTCGTACTGTAGGCCTTTGCGACTGGGTAAAGCACGCGTACACGGGAAAAAAAAGAGTGCCAAATTTGTTGTCGAAATCATCTTCCGAGCTTAAGGATACGTCCAGTCTATTCTAAGTTACAAGGCGCAATTTACCTAAAATAGAATATTGGACTGGGGCAAGGTTGTCTGCATATATCAAATTGGGCCGCTATATGAAAAAATTTGTTGCCGTCATCAGTCGCAGATATCCCGGCAACCAGATCTTCATCCGAAGACGGCGCAGCGACCCGATTCTGCAGCTTAAACGGCACTGCGGAAAACTAATTGCCTGTTGCCGGCCGAGCGATCAGTGGCAGACGAGGCACGTAATAGTGTCTCTAGGCCAGAGAGGTATGCAAAAGCCCCAGAAATCAGCGATTCCTCGGGGATAATGTGGGTCTTTAAGTGTTTTTTTCTTTTGTTGGTGTCGGTTCTTGGTCTATATGGGCCTCTTCAGTGGTCACGCGCCTAAATATTTAGCCCAGCTTGCTCTCTGGTAAATATTTAGCGCTGGGGGGCTTGTTGGGCTCTCTTTTCGAAGGCAGTGGTCTCTGTGCAGCCATTCCATAAGTAGACACTCCAGTGAAGGAGGCACGAAAGGGCAGCGTTGGACCGCCCGGTAGTAGTGCAATGTAAAGACGGCGTGAGAGATCTTTTATGCGGCTGTTAGATGCAAGGTGCGCGTGACTGCGAGCGTATTTTGAGCGTAGCGCAGGCCCCCATATTCCACTGTGATGGCATGGTTGCTTAGAACAAGACTGTGGTCGTGAATTAACAGTATCTAGCGAGATTAGTTTAGAAAAGCTGAAACGGCCAATAAAAAGTCATGGATGGAAAGGGACAAGTAGAGGTGGTGTGAACAATGTGAATAAATAAGGCTTGCATCCGAGCCAATTCCTACGAAATTGGCTCAAATAAAGAGGGAAAGAAAAGAAAGACCTAAAATCTATGTTGGGGATTCTTGATCTGATTCTTTTTAAATATACTGCCTGACGTTTTTTTTTACGATAAAAATAAAGCTTTTGCACTACCGCAAAGTTATCTGGCCAGCCTATCAAAACATGCAGGTTCTATTTCGGGCTGAAATCTCCGTCACTAGCTGCAAAATGCTTTTAGTTATCACCTGTCTTTTATTAATTACTGAATATTTGGCAGTATCAATGAAATGCACTACAGATTTCTAAGTATATTAAGTAGAACAATGTGCGGATTTACGATCTCTGTTTCAACGCTGTTTTAAAAATTCCTTATTATCCAGAGCTGAATTTCAGTGCTCGCTCACATATTTACCTCACGTATCAATAATTTGTGCAAGAAATGATGTACGATGTTACGTTAAGGGGGTTAGTAGTTAAAAAGTCTTGTACGAAGAACACAAGACTGAAATTGTAAGTCACGTCATGCTTGCCAACCAAAACTGTCGCCACCATGCAAATGCTGACAGCAATGGCGCCTAATGGCGACTATATTTAATGAAATGTGGATATGCATGTCCCGAATTGACACTTGAGCTATGGTGACGCATTATTTGAATTTAGACCACCTCGGGTCCTCTAAAGTGCGATGACATCGTACAGCGCAAGGATATTTTGGCGTTTCTCCTCCATAGAAATCTGATCACAGCGGCCGACATCGACCCCACAATATTCGGATCAGCAATGGTTTCTTCTCAATTTGAAACTGAAAATTTTTAACAAAACAGAAATTAGCTACGGCCAGTGGGAGATGAAGTTGGCTCACTCGAATCTGCAGTTACAGCGCCAGCTCATTTATCAAGCCTGGCAAGCTCCCTTCGTCAATGGGACCCGGACCTGGGAAGACCGCCCGAGCATCATAAAAAGATCAATCAATATTATTACTTCTACTACTACAACTACACCGGTTTTTGATGCGTTTCGTATTCTTTGGTTCTTATGCTGCATACTATAGCCGAGTGTATGTCAAGAAAACAGCGGTTTTTCACCGTTTAGCTACCCCTCTCCAGCCAATGGTGTAGGCCGATTCTCATAAAGCTGCTAGCGTGAGTAGCGGCATAATGCAAGGAGTCCAGTGACAATGCAGAGAGGAGACTATCCCTGATCATGAAGAGACGAAACTATCCCCTTCACCTGCAACTGCATGCACTGCCACGACAGGAGGTTCATCAGGTTTGGCCGACACCATTGGCTGGAAGGGGGTGCCTTGACAGAGAAAAGCTGCTTTTTTCTTGACTTCCATCCGACTATAAAAATAACCTGTTCGCCCATCTTATCTACTTTTCTTGTTTAGTTGTTTTTTGCAGCTGATGCGTATATATTCAAGCCACACGTGAGTTGTATTTGTTTTTCGTACCGTGCACTTTCGCACTCGCGCACTCAGCGGAGAGGCACCACAGCTGACTGCCCCTTTCAAACGGTGTCCCACTTTGACCTCCATTGCTAGAATCCTGCAACCTGGAATACAGGGAAGGGGGGACTGGAAGGAGCAAAAAGATTTTATCAACACTGAAAGCAAGCGCTTACCTTGCTCAAAGAGAAAAAATATAAAATAAAAGGCAAGTTTGGACCATGAATAAAAAAAAAGCGCTGGAGACGCTGATTTGCTTAATGCAACTCGCTAATGTGGCCTCTCACGTTAATGTGGAACCAGAGTGCCAGATGCGATTAATGGAAGAGAGGCTTCGTTAAGAAACACGCATTAAACCAGTGGAGTTCGGAAAGAGCACTCCTCACGTTACGAACACCAAGATGAGAGCTCTGTCCGGAGTCCACTGGTTTAATGTGTATTTCTTAACAATTCTTAACACCAGAAATTAGCTAAATAGAAGGGCCGATTGTCGACGGATTCAGTGCTGAGGAAACTAAAATTGACTCCATCCAAGGTCAGAGGTGAAGGTGAATGTAAAGAGTTTTTTGTTTGTACTTTTATAGGCATGTCCGGCCATGACCGTATGTAATGTCCCGAGTAGTTACTTTCAGGCCAAACTAAATGATAAATGATGGTGCGAATTGAATTATACGACATCTGGCTGTTCTTAATTAACCGAATTTATTTAGCCAATTAAAAGGTTGTCGTTTAATAACTTAAAGCTAATTATTTCACCACATAAGCGTTACAGAGGCGGGTTCCTCTCTGTTTTCCTAAATCATTCAGCTGGTTGAAAGTGAATGGAGAACAACAGGAAAAATCTCTTCCGCTCAGCGATTTTTAGAACCTTTTTAAATGGGGCCATTTCCATATTGAAGGATGCATAGGGTGTGTGTGCTTAGTTTTGGTAGCTTACGTGTTAATAGTGAAAAATAACTTACTCGTGGATTCTACTACGTCAATATTCAAACAGTCCGTGACAGTTCTAGCTTACCATCCCCATTGCTATAAACTTAACGTTCACGTCTTTTATTAATGTTCTTTTCGTTGCTTGGTAAGTTTTTGCCAACCCATCTATTGTGCACAAAATATTAAGTGGTTTGATTTATTATTTATGAGGGTTTAACGTCCCAAAACGACTCAGGCTATGAGAAATACCGTAGTGCAGGGCTCCGGAAATTTCGAACACCTGGGTTTCTTCGACGTGCACTGACATCGCACAGTACACGGGCCTCTAGAGTTTCGCCTCCATCGAAATTCGACCGCGGCGGCCGGGATCGAACCCGCGTCTTTTGGGCCAGCAGCCGAGCACCATAACCACTGTGCCACCGCGGCGGCTGAGATTAAGAGGCCTTCTGAACGAGACAAATTTGTAAGAACCGAACAGTTGTATGACTCATTTATAGGGCTGTATGCGAATATAAGAAATTTTGAATAGCGAATCGAATATCCTCCTATTCGATTATTTGAACGAATAAAATACTACAACGGGATGTATTGAAAAGTAATCGTAACGAGTCAAGTACGTTCTTAGTTCATCGGATACGTTTAGAATAATTGGCACGAGCTTCAAATAATGGCTATTATATCGTTTTCGGCGACTGCTCTAAAAAAAGGACCTGCATCGACGCTTCGTGCCAACCTCCCACAGTCAATGTGCTCGAAATGAAGGATTCAGCAAGACGCGGTCCATTTGCGTGGCAGCGTTGAAGATGCACACAAATGGCTGTTAGACTGGTCGATGAGGCTGGGCTAAGGAAAGTTCAGCGAAGCGGGCCTCGATGTCCGGGTCTCGGAGGCCGTGGCTGACACTTCTCTGTCAGCCGTGTCATGTCCTGAGGTCTAGCGCTGGTTTAGTCTCTCCTTTCTCATCAGCAGCAAAAAAGTGATTTATTTATGTACAAACTTGATGGTCATGCAGTTAATATAATGACTTTGTGCGGCGACACCTTAGTGAAGATTGTCGTTGCGCCTTTTACAGCTCTAGCTTCAACTCCATAGGTTGAATTATTTCGATTCTTTTATTGTCATTTCTGAGAGGAGGGTGCAGAACTAAAAGCCGCGGGAAAGGCGTGACGCCGGCCGTGTCTCATTAAAAACGACAAAAAAAAAGATGCAGCTACGGTACAAGTGTTTCAGGGGCTAAAAAAAGGAAAAAAGTGCAAGTATCACTGAGATATCTTAGTTGTCATTTAGCACACATCAAGTACCGAAAAAGTAAACGAATGAGCTGGACTAAATAGTACGCAGCGAGACAAACAGCATACGAAAACGACCAAAATATATCACACACCTCACATAGGTGAACACCATGAAAATAATTTAATCTTAGAATTATAATTACCGAAACGATCAAACGACTCCTACTCTAACCGATTTGAGAGAGAGAGGAGGGTGTATGATAAGGATTCCTTGCAGGCGATTGCTCATGTCGGGGGCATATGCAGCATTTCATCATGCCGGTTATGAGCAGAAGAACCATTCTTTTCCAGATTCGTGAGTTTCGCTAGCACGGTATCGCTGATTTCAACAGAGGACCTGTACCACACCAGTAACCTGTAGCAACACACTTTGAAAATGTGAGGTATGTCATATTTTAGAAACAGATCATAGGAAGGATAACGCCAAGGGGTATAGTAAGTATAGCATTTGTTAAGCATCGCAAGGCTGCTAAACTCAGGAGAACCTTCGACCTCAATCAACCAGATGATCAGGGAGGCTTTTGTAAAGGATACTCGACAATAGATCATATTCACATTATTAGTTAGCTGAAAGAGAAAAGTGCAAGATATAAACAACCCTTATGTATAGCCTCCAAAATATAAGAGAAAGCCTTCGGCTCAGTCGAGACCTCCGCAGTCAAGCAGGTATTTCGGAACAAGGATGTGGAAGACCTTTATGTAAAAATACTGCAAGATATCTATGACGGCTGCAAAGCCACCATAGTCATCCTTAAAGTCAGCAATAAAATTTCATAAGTAAAGGGGCCAGGCAGGAAGACATGATCCCGCCAATGCTCGTCACCTCCTATTCACAGAGGTATTCAGAGGCATGGATTGGGAACAGTAGGGGATAAGAGTTAATGGAGAATACCTAAATAATGTGCGATTCGCTGATGACATTGCTTTGCTTAGTAACTCAGGAGGTGAACTGCAAATCATGATCAATGAGTTAAGACAAGCAGAGAAGAACGGTCGGTCTGAACAACTAGCATGCAGAAAACCAAACTAATGTTAAACAGTCTACCAAGGGAACAGCAGTTCACACTTGGCAGCGAGGTGCTGGAAGTGTTAAAGGAATACGTCTACTTGGGGCAGGTAGTGACAGCTGATCCGGATCGTGAGAGGGAAATAACTAGAAGGATAAGAATGGGGTGGAGCGCTAAGGCAGGTTCTCTTAGATAATGAACGGCAGTGTAGGGACAGGAAGAGGGCAGAATGGGTAAGGGAACAAACGCCGGTTAATGACATCCTAGTAGAAATAAACAGGAAGAAATAGGCGTGGGCAGCGCATCTAATGCGAAGAAAACATAATCGATGGTCCTTAAGGTGTGGTGACGGCGTTGACTCCAAGAGGAGGCAAGCGTAGCAGAGGGCGCCAGACAGTAAGTCACGGAGATGAGATTGGAGGGAAGGTGAAATAGTTTCTTGAGAATTCGATATTATTGAAGAATTCAAATCTATGAAGCTTCTAGGTAAAGCGTGCATAGTAGTTTTACGATAGAGTTTAAAATGGCGAAGTAATTGCTCATCAAACCCGCGACGATATTCGGGTTTCTCATCATTGCCTTGGAGGAGTTCGAAGAAACTCATGGCGACATCACTGTCGCCGAAATTCCAGATATCCGCTGCCTTCGACTACATGTTGCCGTCCGTCTTCTGATGCCGCCACACTTCGCTTCGTGAGGTTCGCCTTCGACGTCATTAATTTTCTTGCTTGAAATAACCGCTTCTTCGCTGGGAACTTTGCGCCGCTATACGTGACGTCATCGTTGCGGCCTCTGCCTGTCTCTTCGCATTTCAGAGAAGCCTGAACACCTACGCCGCTTTAGTGGGCGATTACTTCACCATTTAAAATGCTAGAGCAATAAGATTTCACATTATTTATCTGCCAGTTTCACCCTTTCGGTTCGTTTAAACTCATCGAATTCTGAATCCTCTTCAGTTTCTCATTAAGAAGTTTGCTGGGATAATATGGCCTCAGCTGGTAAAGGATCAGGGTTTATTGGAGATATATGGCAGAGACCTTTGCCCTGTAGTGGGCGTAGTCAGGCTGATGATGATGTTGACTATTGGCATCAACCTATATCTTTATGCCAGCCAGGACGTTATTAGCTCTGAATTCAATACCACTTCTGAAAGTACCTGTAATGAAAACCGATGTATCATCCGCATAGGATGCAAATTATGCGGTGCTTGTGTAGTTGAATATGTTGTTTATATAAATAAAAAATAACAATGGCCCAAGTAGGCTCCCCTGCGGTACTCCGGAGCTAAAAGATAGTGTAGCTGATCTCATATTGTTTAGTTCGGTATACTGCGTCCCATACTGAAAGTATGATTAGAGCAGATCCTGCACATTCTCACGGAAGCCGCGTTTGTGACGCTTAGAAAGCAGGATTTTGTTTTTGGGTGAGCCAAATGCCTTTGAAAAGTGAAGGTATACAAGCTCTGCCCTGAATGTAAGAAGAACGGGTATAGAAATCACCTTTCATGTTACCTGTATTTTTCATTAAACCTTGTAATGTTCAAAAGAAGAACCCTGGACATTGAAACAGAGAGGCCAGCGAGTTCCCCTCTGTTTCTCGGCATATTGGAAGCCATTCGTGGGATTTCGATGAGTACCCTTTGGACGTCCTTTACGGTGCCGTGTCGATGTCCTTTCAACGCGCGTTTTATTCCCGTAAACAGGAAGAAGTCACACGGGTCGGGGTTGTATGATGGTTGCGGAAGTGTGGTTGCGCCTTGTCTGGTCAAAAACTCCCTGACAGCGAGCGTAGTGTGAGAAGGAGTGTTGTCTTGGTGCAGAGCGCATGATGTCGCGATCTGTAGACGCATGCGCATGACGTGCGGTGTCAGTCTCTGGAGGACTTTCACGTAGAAATCGGACGGGACCCTTAATGTTGTCTCGTTAATACCTAGCGCTAGAAAGACTATCAAGTATCCTGAAGGATAAAACGTACACTTCGCGCTGCAGCCCCTGGGTCTTATGAACTCTGGTAGGAGGAGTATTAATTGCGAAGTGATGAGCTACGGGCCGAAAATCTCTAGTGTGAGTGTATACATAGAAACTAAACCAAAAAATTCCAGTGGTCCTTTTGGTACGAAGGAAGAGAGTTTTCTTGAGATGACGAACACGACGGGTTCTCTGCTGCTTTAAGAGCGTTAGCTCTTACCCATCACGTTTCGAGATTTCGTGGGGTCTGCTACAACCCTTGATCAAAGCGCCATCTGTGGCAGCAACTACTCATCACGTTTAGAAATTTCATGAAGTCTCCTATCAACCTCACATCATACCGCCATCTGTGGCTGCGACTAGAAAACAGCGCATTTTTCATAGATAGTTCTAGCGCCATCTACAATAGCAATGTAGAAACAACTACCTGCCGTGGGCCAATGCTGACGTCAAGGTCCAATATGGTGGATAGAGGTTGAACTATGTGAGTATGATGTCAGAGGACGAAATTGCGGCATAGTTTAGTTTCTCGAATCAAAGATAGCGGCCATTAAACTTACCTGTGCCCTCTGATCCCTTTGTCACCTCCCCACCAACCTATATCCTAAAACGGGCAGGAAAACTGTCCCGTTACGGGACCGCTATACATGCGGACATTCGTTCCGTTATATATACTCCGACAACAACGGGCACCCATCCGGGGACAGTTGTATACCGAATTTGGTCGGGAAATAAAACCCTATGGCTTGTGGTATAAAAATAAAACCCCAATTAAATAATAGTTATAAACAATGTATACATCCAATTACTAATTGAAGTGTTACCATATCGCGCCGCAAGCCGAATTCTAGGTCCACCTTGACCCCCAAAACGAAGCAAATTTCATTTGGAACTTATCTTGAGGGGTGCAACTCGACAATGAATAGACGTGCATCGTAATTTTACTGACAGATGACGCTAGGTGGTGATCGCTCCGCTAGGCGGCGTGCGTGCACTCGTAGCCGAGCATGCTGGCAATCCACCCCGTATCAAAGGGTATTACATTCCGTTTCTAGACACGAGCGGCGCGTTATTCGCTTTCTTCATCTAGTAAACTAAACAGCTAACGCTCGTTACTTCAACGTCTTCTAGATGGAGGCGGCCTTTATTCTGTCTCAGAAAACACAAGAATTCCTGTCGGCAGCCAAGACTGAGCGCATCATATATGATGAGTGCATACATCGATTGCAGGTAACAGTATTGTGTCAGGTTCAAAGAGCAGTTAGTCCTCGGATGCTATTTGCCATTAGTGCATTCAGTGAGAACATTTCGCCTGTCTGCACTCACCATCCAAGGCGTGCGCTCTTTTTTGGTCCGGAATTAACAGGTTCACCTCGAAATAAAGCTAACAGGTTCACCTCAAAAGTCTGCAGCAAAAAAGTTGTAGTGAATAACATAACAGGTTCACCTCGAAATAAAGCTAACAGGTTCACCTCAAAAGTCTGCAGCAAAAAAGTTGTAGTGAATAACATGGGAATTTTTTTCGTTGTTTACTGACAGCGCAGCGCCACAACCATGTGAAGGAAGAATATATACGGTGCGACGTTTTATGCTGTATCGCGTCCCAGGCGGCTGCCCATCGCTTCTCGTTTTCCCGGTCAGGGACGACGTCAGAGGAGAACCATTTACGACTTAACATCGTCGACGCTGTCTTCCAGGGGGAAGTAAAGGAGGCAGTGCTTCTCGCACAGCGAAACTCGTTTCTATCCGGGGCAGATCGAGCTGTTATTCTTAGGGCCGTTAAAAAACTGAAAGCTAGTTTTCCGCATCGTCATTTTTTGCCACGCGCAGCATTGCTCCACGAACATGAGAAGCTCACAATATGGGTGCTCACACATCTACCAATTAGGAGCATGCTGTCAGTTATTCATCCAGCGGTGGCACACTTACAGGTACGGCTTTATGCTGGTCAAAAATATGCTCTCTAATACTGACCGTAAGAATTTCTTGTTTCTGTCCACAAACGAACGGAGAATTTCAAACAGTCGTTACTATTTACAGCCTATACCACTGACGCAAGCGCTACTGAATAGGCTGTGCTGACGGAGACCTCGCTTTTTATTGTTGGTATGCAGTGTACTTAAAAAAAAAATACACCGTATACCACCAACACCGGACTGCTGAACATTTGGGCGGGGTATTGATGCCGTTGCCAGTTATCACGAATCACATATCACCGCTACCGCTGGTGCCATTCAAATGCTCTCATCATCATAAACCTTAATGACCAAATTGTAATATTCTCTCTGCTCTATAGGGAAACTACCGCGCAGCACCTGTTTGCGATGACTTCTACGAAGTATTCAATGATTTCTGTGAGGAGACTAATTTTCCCGAAAAAAAGACTTGTCCAGCTCCTTGCCCAGTGTTAGAGATGCTTCCGCAATCAGCCAATCCTTTTTGCGCCTATGCATGCCGTTCAATTTTAGACGGCTTTTTAGAAGACCAACAAGAGTTGGCACTAGTACGTCTAAACAGTTGGTCTTACTTCTTACAACGGCTCCTGACCTTCTACTTTCTGTGACTCACATCTTCGGTTCGCGTAATAACTGCCTTATTTACATTTATCTCCCTAATATTTTTGTTTGTAATTCTTTCACCATAGAGGCACATATTACGGATAATTATCCTGCGCTGTTTACAGTGAAAAACTATCTGAAATGTTTAAATTCTCTAATGAGTATTATAATCAGAGTTTTGTTAATCACACGCGGTTTGCAAATCATGCATGAGCTATTGACTGGCCATCTTAACATTCATCCAGGTGCGGTAATGAGAGCTATAACCAATTTATCAGACTCTACACAAAAGGAATGACATCTCCGCCTAACATTTGCCCTGGTACTGAGAAATACAAGAACCTGCAAAATCCTTGGGTATCGAATTCTGTCTTACGTTGCATTAAAAAGAAATACTTTAAGTATAGAGAACTAAAAAAACAGCTTTTTGTTACATCATTAACGCATCGGTATTCGAGCAGTCATAAATTTTAAGCAATGTCCTTTTTGCTGCAAAAAAGCCTACTGCAGTGATCAGGGTCCGTATTGCGGGTTTGTGTCACGATCAAAAGCGTCACAATCTGGCGCAGCGGCCACACCTGATTGGTCGAAACACCGGAAGCGGATGTGGTGGTTCGGATGCAGCGAAAAGGGTCGAAGAAACCGGGCGATGACGTCAAACACATAGCGTACGCCCCATAGCAGCAGATCCTCAAGGACAGCCAACATGGCGGCGTGCTTTGTGACATCCAGTGGCACTCAGCGACCGCCTGCCTTCGAAGCCTCTGGCTTCTAATTCAACTGTTTTTTATTTAGTTGGATGATTCCGTCCCTGCTAGGCCTAACGAGCTCCGATCTGTTATAGAAATTGTTCTCTTCATCCGAACCGGATGGCGCCACTATCATCGAAGTTATCTCGTCGGCGTGCGTTTAATAATGTGACATACAGCATAACGTCCCACAAAATGCTGGCGTTTGTTACGCATGTTGCGTGTTTGTCATTCTACAGCTGTATATATCTGTTCAAGCAGCCTGCATCAAGACCGCGTGTAATGTCTGGCAGCGTGAAACTGCTCCTGTGCACGGATGGTCAGTCGCCAGAAGCGCGCTATCACACCGACGCGTTTCACATGTCAGGGGTGGTTTTTCGGCGTCCCTTACGGTTCTCGATAGCCGCGGCGGCGTGGCTCGGCATTGAGCTGATGAGTTAGCTTGCAATCTAGTTTTAAGGCGTCACTGTGGGCATGCCTGCGCTTCCCACCACGGCAAACCTACAAAAACTTAGTTTGCGATTTCTCCCAACGCATATATCAAGAGAAGCACAGCCACATTTTTTTAACTCATTCCTTTTATTTTTTTGCTACCGAAAAATGAAAACCTAACAGTGGCACCTCGCGGTTATTGCAATGCTTGCATAAGAAGAATAAAAACTCAAATTACCGTCTGCACAACTGTCCGATCAGAGCAGCAACTTATATTCAGCGATGCTGCAGACGGCAATTCGTTCAGCACCCCGGAGCGCACATTGTGCAGCGAGTGAGTGCATGCTACAAATTTTCCTCCCCGTTCAATTTTCCTCAAGCTAAATGTAAAGCACCGTGTTGTGCGAAAAAGCTAGCTGCCATTTATTTACCATCGGCGATTGACGACAGTAGCGGCCACCTTCTGTCGCTACAAAGCCATGCGTAGTTGTGTACAATATTTTTTTATTTAAATACACCTCCGACCTTTTCGTTGCAATAAGGGGTATCTGAACTATTGTTTCTATTTGTTGAAGGCCAATGGGCAAATAAAGCAGATTCGGTATTGCGCCTTTACAGTGGAATTCAGTACGTAACTAAAATTGTGGCTGAATTTTTCCCCTGTCTCATTGGTCACGTTTCATTTCTCGGAAAAGAGCAATAGCGCCGCTGGACGTTTCGCTGCGTCAACCGCAACACAGTGACATATCCTGCCAGCGCTGACAGTCGTAACCGAACCGACGCCCACTTCCGACATTTCAACCAATGAGGTATGGCCGCTACGACAGATTGTGACACTTTTAATCATGACACAAGTTCGAATTACGGCCCCTGCTTCGTTTTCGTGGACAGAATCAAGATAGGATTTGCAGCCTTGTGAACAAATACCTTAGCAGAGAGAGAAAGCAACAGTTGCCTGATAGAGTAGCTTATAATTGCGCAGTGAGTACGTCACCGGAGGATATGCGTACATGTTTTAGCGCCTACTTTTCGTAAATAGAAAGTGTAAATCCAACCGAACCTCTTGACACATGTGGTACTCGACCAACGGGCTCAATTTGTTTTTCTGCAAAAGGTGGTGATGAGGTAAAGTCAGCAATGGTTGGCATGCGTAATACTTCTTCTGGCATTGATATCGTTCCAGACAGTAGTGTCAAGCTTGTCATAGAAATAATATCTCCAGTTCTAGCTCGCATTAAGTTTCTCTAGAGGCGTTTCACCGGCAAAAAAAGAAAGTAGCAAAAGTTTTTCGTTATACGAGTAAAAAGATATAGTTAACATTCAGAATTTCAGGCCGATACATATGTTACCGTTCTCCAGCAAGTTCGCTGAAAAACTGTTTGAAGTAAGAGTTAAAAGCTGCTTCGAAAAGCATATTATTCTTTCGCTTACCTATTTGGCTTCAGAAAAGCGCATTCTTCAACATGTGCCCTTTCGACCTTTGCAGACGTAATTAGGAAATTCAATGATTCTGGTTCCCTAGCAGCAGACATACTTTTCAACTTCTCCTAAGACTTTGGTTCATAGAACCACAGTATCCTCAAGAAAATTAGTCATGGCGTCAATGGCAGATCCCTAAAACTCATTGAAAGTTACATATATGACCGCCATCAATTCTTGGAATTCACAGTCCAGTGCCAAAGTAAATATTGACCAGATTCCCGAAGGCTCCGTCTTGGAACCTTTGTTTCTTGTTTTACTTCAATGACTTGTCTACTAAATTAACTTATGCTCAAACTGTATTATATCCCGATGGTACGACTCTGGTGTTAGCAGATCGCGATCAAAGTGCCCTGATCAGAAAAGCAAGTAAATAATTACAAAGTCTGCATAAATTATGAATGGTGAATGCAGTTAATCCTAATCCTAGTACAACAGTTCTTATGCTGTTCCACTCTAGGAAAAGAATCGTTTCTCAGCATACAGATGAATTTACCACAACCGGCTTATTCAGCATGCTACCAGCACAAAAAATGTTTGGGTATTGTGATAGATGAGCATCTCAAGTCTGATTTACACGCCCTTACAGTGATTAAGAAAGCTTCATAAGGCTTATATGTACTTTCTAAATGCCGAAATTTCTTTCTCATTCATGTCCTTGTTAACCGTTATTGTGCATTTCTTCATTCACTTTATTATTATGGTATATCTATTTATTGATGTACATATTGACCGCTTATAGTCCCCTTTTATGTATTTCAAAAAAGGACTATTTGAACTGCCGCGCAAAATATTCAGTATAAACAACCGCATGAACTATTTGGCGTTAGGAGGATGGTAAATATATACGAGCTAGTTTTCTATATTATAAGTTTCTCATTATATCACATCTTTAACAACTCATTAAATTTGACAACCGTATGTCTTCGTCACTCACTGCGCACCAATAGGTCTACTACACGACATCGCCCCCTGCTTCCTATAATCACGCTAATTATGGTCGACAAACAATATAATTTATGGGCCTCATTTGTGGAATAGTCTGCGTAGCTTTCACCAGCCATTACTCGTTCTTAATCGGTATGGCTGATAGACTTGCATGTGCCATCTGCAGGTATGACGAGACTATATCCCACATTCTTTGTGACTGCCCTGTCTACAGCGCCTAAAGACAGTGTCTTTGCCGCGCGCTTGAGCGTCTAGATCCACGCCTACTGACGGTGAAGGCGTCCAAGGCTCTGCTCCGCTTCTTGAGAACTTCTAGCCTACACGAGCCCCGCCGCGGTGGCTCAGTGGTTAGGGCGCTCGACTACTGATCCGGAGTTCCCGGGTTCGAACCCGACCGCGGCGGCTGCGTTTTTATGGAGGAAAAACGCTAAGGCGCCCGTGTGCTGTGCGATGTCAGTGCACGTTGAAGATCCCCAGGTGGTTGAAATTATTCCGGAGCCCTCCACTACGGCACCTATTCTTTCTTTCTTCTTTCACTCCCTTCTTTATCCCTTCCCTTACGGCGCGGTTCAGGTGTCCACCGATATATGAGACAGATACTGCGCCACTTCCTTTCCCCAAAAACCAATTAATATTATTATCTAGCCTACACGGTAGATTGCGACTTCACCGAACGCTGACTTTTCATAGCGACTTCAATTTTTCTGCTGCTCTCCCTTCTCCTTCATTTTTTTTATCTCCTCATCCCTTCCCCCGAGTAGGGTAGAAAACCGATTGTTCTTCGTGTTAACTTCCCTGCGTTTCCTCTTATTCCTCCTCCTCCTCCTCCTCCTCCTCCTCCTCCTGTTCCTTGATTATAACGTTCACATTTCACCCACTCCTCATGTTTTTCAGAAGCAATTAAAACTTTTTTACTGAAATAATTGCAGAGGCACATTCTTTAACATTTTGATTTGTGTTCTAGTCTAGAAATAACATTGTTTACTTGACGTTCTGAAATAGTGTTCATTGTCTGCGGCTTAATATGTTTTATTTTCTCTATTTACATTGCTTTTTATGCTGTCATTTACATGAAATGTGATGTGTTTGTATTTCGTTCTTTATTATAAATTGAAAACTTTCAAACTAACAGTGCATACTGCACAGAAAGTCTGCAGCATCAAGACAATTGTAGACAATTCGAGAGGCGACTACACATCAATTACCACTAAACTTGCACTCTTCATTTAAAACTGCATGGCTAGCTTCATCGGGAGAACCGCTGGCCAAATTGGGCTTTATTTAAGAACGAAGTCGCTTCTCTAGTCCTTAGGTACGACCCAACACATCAAATTTAAAAAAAGCATACCAAGAAAAGACCTTTAGCTTCACAAAACGTGTTAACTACACGTACCGTTGGCACGCAGGCGGCGGTGTTCTTTCTACAAACATATCATAATGAAGCCGAGAACGCTACTTTTTTAATAACACGCTGCCTTCCATTTTTGCATTAATCGATAAATACTCTGAAGCATTATCAGACACAAAAAGTTAAACGGCACTAAGGTTTCTGATACTGCTCGAAATGCTATGCGAAGTGACGATTGCAAAATCGTTTTCTGATTGTTGCTTTGATATGGCACCAGAAGTGGGCGTGATTTCTTTCTGGTGGGCCCCATAGTGATTCAATTTACAGGCATCGTGAAGTTAATTCAAAGCCCGAATTTTGGGTCCAGTTTCGGGTTTGAGAGCATTAATTCGAAGCTTTTTCAAGACTGCAGTTTTTTTCAGCACATGCTTGCCGCAGTGTTTACCCCAGTCCTTTGAACACGCCCCAATGTTGGCCGGCTGCAATAGGAGGGGTGGTTGTACTCTTCAAATCAGCTAATTCGTATTCTCTTCTTCACTATAGGCCAATTTCATCAACAAGCTGTCGTTATAAACTTGTAGACCAGATAATGTACTCTGATCTGGTTGCGTTTCTGGAAAGTATAACTCGTTTCTTGGTTCTTGTCGGCGTGGTTTTTGGATAACTTTTATGCTAGACTCAGCTTTTGTCTCTCACTATATCATCGCAACGTCTTTGCACAGTGTTTTATTTATTAATTATTTCTATACCAACTTTGGTAAAGCTTTCGATAAGGCTTTACATTAATTATTGCTCTTGAAAACAATTTCCAAAAATATAGATGCCAATCCTTCTAAATGTATATCATATTTTTCGGCTGACCGCTCTCAGTTTGTATCAGCCAACCAGTCGCTCCCATTAACATGCGCCCTGATATTTGGTATGCACCCTTTTCTGTTTTTGATCGTTGTATCCTCCTAATGGACGTTCCGATTGAAATTAACTCACTTTTTAATTTTTTTTGCTGATGACTGTGCTCTGTTCTGTGCAATAAATGGCGTTAATGAACGTTCCCTAGTTCCCTCCTTCAGTCTAATCTTTGAACGTCTTTACTCGGTGTAAGCAATTGCTTACGCTTCTTAACCTAAGTGCAAAAGTATATCCATCTCACTCCAGTCTGAATAATCTAAAATTCTCTACTACAAGACTAATGTAGCTTCATTTAAGAGTACCCTGTCGGATAAATATCTTGGTGTTCACTTCCGTATAATTACGTGTCCTAGCACATGCACATCAATGTCATCACGAACAATGCTAACCGTGCCCTTAGCTACATACGCAGAAACTGCTCTCAAGCTCCGTTTCATCTGAAGTTACTTTTGTATCAAACAGAATATCACCTAAACTTGAATATGCGTCATCTATATTGACCCCGCACGAAACCTGTTATTCTATGCTTTAGAATAAGTTAAGAATCGGTCAGTTCGATTCCAAATTTCGAATTATTCTTGTGTACCGAATGTTTCTTTACTGAAATAAAAGCTTGGTTTAGAATAACTTGCAGTTCATAGGAACGTTTCACGCTACAGGCTTTAGCACAGCTTTTTCTTTTATAACAAGAGAATTAAACATTCCTTTATTTCTTCACATCCCTGATACGCATCAACATATAATAATGATCCGCAGAAAGTTGCCGTCCCTATCTGTAAACAAAATATGATTTTTATTTTTTTCTTGACAAAGACAAGCACACAACCTAACCGCATTCCGCCGTCTGTCGCCTGCAGTGAAGACACGTCATCCATCGAGACAGCCATCACCAAACAGAACATCGAACAAGCATCAGCATTAGGATTTTGCTTCTCACTCGTACTTTTCTAGAATTCATAGATTTTATTTTGCGGCCACCTTCTCAGTAACGCGCTCTGGGGCCATATTGTAATGAATAAAAAATATAACGAATTAAATCGTGGTAACTTTGCAGTAACGTATCATTAAAATGTCTTTTCATGACGTAGAAACTTATTGTGATGTTTTTTTACGAAAGAAATAAGTAAACAAATAGATATATTCATGCTTGTCTTTAGTTACGCCAAAATGTTTAAATCACAAAAAACAGGGACCGAAGAAACGTCCGCACTGCGTCTCACTGGATACTACTATCGTGGTAGAAAAATCTGCCTTGACAGCCTCCAATTTTATCCTCAGCACGGCACTGAAGACAGGAGCTGTTTGAAAGTGCTGTCTTGAACCGCCCGAATGTGCACGATCAAAAAGAAGCCCAGAGGTGCGGACCGAAATGTCCAGAGTGAAAACTTCCAGGGAGCAAGGTGAAGACACCAAGGAGGGTGTGCAAAAGGCACTGGATTTTTTAAATTACTGTTTTTTTACAGCTTTTGAACGGCACGGCCTGCACACACTCTCTATCTTCACTAAATTGAAAGAGACGGTTTCCCTTTATCGCATTTTCGATATCATACATAAGCAAAAAATAAATTTGAGAGTGTGTAATATTATATAAAATAAGGATGATCATTTTCATTCGCGGAATATGACTTTTATCCTGTGAAGGAACTTTGAAATCCTCTTTGTGCTGCCCTGCTTGCAGTTAACGAAGTCATAATAGGTTGGCTGCAACGGTTTACCTGAGAATTTAAGGAGTTTTGAGTACACCAGCGTTCCTTCACGCCCTTGCATAATGTTGTGCAGAGAAGTGAGCGAATGAGGCGACCAGCTTTGTGAGCAAACCTAACGGGCCGGTCAAATGTCATGCGCGAGGCACATGGGGACGAAATACAAAAACTAACAAGAACTGGCGCTAACTACCAACTGTCTCTATTCGTGAATCAACAGGGTAATAAAAAGGGAAATTTTATCTCACAACTTGAGCAAACCTGACATCAGACGTAGCTGAAAATTAATTTTTTTTTCTCAATCATGGACGATCCGTGTAGTCAGAACAGATTATACACTGTACACTGAATAAAACGAAGGAGACAAAAATGCCAGATGGCGACTATGGTACAAACTTTCTGTATCATACTTTCTCGGGTTGCCTCGTGAAGACGGTCCTCTAACAAATTATATAGAACCTGTGGCTGCACAAATTACTAAAACTGCTAATTAGCTGCTGTCCTTTTTGTGCTGTATTTCTGGTCGCCGTGTGTTTCGCACCGCGGTGAGGTGTCAAATATTTTAAACAGGCAAGTCATTAATTTAGCCAAGACTTCTTCTGTTTCAGAGATTGTACCTTCAATGGCGTGAGTAATGCAAATTGAACTGTGAAAATGATCTCCTTACGCGGCTTCAAATTATGGTTTCTACGTTCGTTGGTTTGATTTATTAGCGTTGATGGGTAAAGACTGCCATTTCCGCATACGGTATTAGTTCGACAGCCAATGGATGCAATTTTCAGTGCGGGATAGTTTCAAAATTTCACCCAAGGTCTCTGAGAAAGCGGGACAATTAGGACAACATCGATGCGGCCATTCAGTCAAAACACAACTGATGTTAAGATATATTATGCCTCCTTAACATTATTTCTTCTTGCATGCACTACTGTCGGATGCACTTTTTTATAGTGTTTTTACAGAGGTACTAGAAACTTTTAGTAGGGCGTACGCAGACATACGCCACGGCGTAGCGAACGCTATAAAATACGCCTTCGTGCTGTCCATGCGCCAAACGCTATTTAAAATCGAGGTTTGTCCTACGTTCGCGTTACGTACGCTGTTTTTCGAATTTAGCGTGGGTACTCACGCTTACGCTAGGAAAAATAGCGTTGTCAAAATGGCTGCGCCCACGTCACCCGCTTCGGAGAGAATTCGTCAATGTTATAGGGTTTTTAGGGACATTCGTTGCCTTTAAATGGTTAAAGTGATATTAGCTTTGCCTCCTATCGGCGACAGCAAAATGAACGAGGGATAAACTTGCCCTATTTTGGATTCTGTGAACGATTCCGCAGTTATTATTCCTAACAAGACACCGTCGACTGTGGATTGCCTTGATTTGGATTTTTACGCCAAGGGAGTCATAAAACCTTGGCAAATGTAGTCGCTTCGACGGTAGCAGAAGGGTCCGAAAGAACTAAACATGAATTTATTAAAAACCGTGCTGGGTTCAGTTACCTAAAAGAAATTAGGTCCTGGCTCGACTGAACTGGCCACGGAACTGGCTATCTATGCGATACGACTTGGATAACCTTGGTTAAATGCGAAAAGTGTGTGAGAAAATATATTTACATATTGACACTAGATGGCGCCACTGCGGGCTGCTCTATCGTTGTGTTCGGGTTGGCGTACGATAATCTAAAAGGGGTCATGTGATTTCCACTGTAACCTCCCGCTAAATGCTGCGTATAACATACGTATGCGCTCATACGCTACACTAAATGTCTCTACTGATGAAAATTACGGACAGTTACAACTGTGTAACGCGAATGTTAGTGTAACGCGGAGAGTTAGCTGGTGTGTGTAAGCAGAAAATTTTTATACGTTTTTTTTTCTCCGTAAATAAGACAGCTAGAGCTGAATCCGGGCTTTTGAAGTACTGGCGTGGTGCTCTCAAGGGAACACCTTTCCAACGATCGCTTCCGTTGGGCGGTGACAGTTAAACTGTACGCCAATTTAGAGGCACTGGTTAGTGTGCAGGAACTTAAACCTCCGTGTGAACGTGGTAAGGAGAACGACCTTTGCAGGCTCAGCTGTTCTAAACTTGGTTTGCCCCGAAATAGAAGCATCTGGCTCGCGGAGCCTCTTCCAAACGCACACCCGTAGGAAAGTCGCACGCCGGGCGGGGGGGGGGGGGGGGGGGGGGAGGCACCTGTAGATCGTTGTCTGGCTGTGGCTTTCGAACCAACCAGCGGCAGTAGCCTAGGCGGACGCCCAAGCTACTAGGCCAATAATCGCCCTCTACCCTCTCTCTTCCCTTTAAAACGTTCTGTCTTCCTTTTTCTCCTGAAAGTGGAGAGGTTTGCGGCCCTCATTTTTTCACCCGACGCTTCACACACTCTCTTCTTCTCTCTCCCACTTTTCTTTTCCGACCCTTCTCCAAAAAATGAAGAGGCTATTTCCTTTCTCTCCCACTTGCCACGCGCCAACTGAGGCAGGTGGCGCTGCGGACGCCGACACCAATATTAATACAGGTAGTGAATAAAATGATAGTGGATGGGAAAGCCCCTATGAATGGCGATTAAGTAGAATGAACATGATATATAAGGGAAAGGGTGACAAAGCTGACGTAAGTAACTATCGTCCCATAAAAGTGACATCTGTGGTGTACAGGGTGGTGATGCAGATTATAAAGGACAGATTGCATGCTTGGGTAGAGAATGAGGGGGTGCTAGGGGAGTTACAAAATGCGTTCCGGAAACAAAGGAGGGTGAAGGACAATCTGTTTTCATTGACGCAGTGTATAGAGATTGCTGAAAAGGAACACAGGCTCCTATGGCTAGCATCTCTGGATACTAAGGGAGCCTACGACAACGTTATTCAAGAGTATCTGTGGGACATACTGGGCACATTGGATGTGGAAAATGGAGTAATTAATCTTTTAAAAGATATATATATATATATACAGGTAACAGAGTGTTCATAAAATGGGGAAAAATGTATCAGGGCCTGTAGAGATACAGCGGGGGCTTAGGCAAGGATGTCCTCTGTCCCCTTTGTTCATGTTGTACCTGCAAGGGCTGGAGACCAAGCTAGAGAGGAGCGGACTAGGCTTCAACCTTTCTTTTTTCAAGCAAGGAGAATTTATTAAACAGTCATTACCGGGACTAATATACGGCGATGATATAGTGCTAATGGCTGAGAGCAAGGAAGATTTGCAGAAATTGATAGACATATGTGGTACGGAGGGAGATAGATTAGGTTTCGAGTTTAGTAGGGAAAAATCTGCAGTCATGATATTTTAATGATGAGGTCGGCGAGCATAGAATACAGGAGTTCACGCTAGAAATAGCGGATGAGGACAAGTATCTTGGGGTGTGGATAAATTACGGGGCTGAGTATCTGACAGAGCATGAAAAATATGTAATGAATAAAGGTAGTAGGAATGCAGCCGTGATGAAAAATAGGGCACTGTGGAATTACAATAGGTATGAAGTGGTAAGAGGGATCTGGAAAGGGGTGATGGTTCCTAGCCTGACTTTCGGTAATGCGGTCCTGTGCATGCGACCTGATGTTCAAGTAAGGTAATAAATTAAACAACGTGTCGTAGGGAGGCTAGCTTTGGGAGCACATGGCAATGCACCAAATCAAGGGGTACAAGGTGATATGAGATGGGCGTCGTTCGAGAGCAGAGAGGCTAGCAGGAAGATAGCATTTGAGGAGCGATTGAGAAAAATGGGGCAAAAGCAGTGGACTAGGGAAGTTTTCAGATACCTGTATATAAGGAATGTTGATACGAAATGGAGAAACCGGACTATAAGATTGACAAGCAAATATCTGGACAGCAGTAGGGGGCAAATCAGCAGTTATCAGTTAAGAAAAAAGGTTAAAGAAACAGAGAGAGCTTTGTGGAAAACAGGGATGATGATCAAATCAGCACTGGGAACATACAGGCTTTTTAAGCAGGAAATTGGCAAAGAAAATATCTATGATAATTGTTGGGGAACCTCTTTGTTGTTTGAGGCCAGGACGGGAGTTTTGTGGTCTATGACATATAGAGTCAGGTACCTTGAGATATACACGTTGTGCGTTGCGTGCGGAGAGGAGGAGGAAACGGCTGAACACTTGATACTTTCCTGTAAAGGGCTTCACCCTACAGTGGAAAGCAGCGGGTCTGATTTATCCAAGGCATTGGGGATTAAGGACAGTGAAGGGAAAGTAGATTTTAAGTGGGTAGAAGTAACCAAGCGAAGGTTATCTGATTGGTGGCTAAAATCAAGAGAAGAGTAAAATTTCATAAGTCATGGCTAGGTGGCCTGAGCCACCGCCCGATTTAAAGGGTTCAGCCGTATCCATCCATCCATCCATCCATCCATCCATCCATCCATCCATCCATCCATCCATCCATCCATCCATCCATCCATCCATCCATCCATCCATCCATCCATCCATCCATCCATCCATCCATCCATCCATCCATCCATCCATCCATCCATCCATCCATCCATCCATCCATCCATCCATCCATCCATCCATCCATCCATCCATCCATCCATCCATCCATCCATCCATCCATCCATCCATCCATCCATCCATCCATCCATCCATCCATCCATCCATCCATCCATCCATCCATCCATCCATCCATCCATCCATCCATCCATCCATCCATCCATCCATCCATCCATCCATCCATCCATCCATCCATCCATCCATCCATCCATCCATCCATCCATCCATCCATCCATCCATCCATCCATCCATCCATCCATCCATCCATCCATCCATCCATCCATCCATCCATCCATCCATCCATCCATCCATCCATCCATCCATCCATCCATCCATCCATCCATCCATCCATCCATCCATCCATCCATCCATCCATCCATCCATCCACATCCATCCATCCATCCATCCATCCATCCATCCATCCATCCATCCATCCATCCATCCATCCATCCATCCATCCATCCATCCATCCATCCATCCATCCATCCTGACGACGACGGTGCGTAACTGAGGAGCTAGCTAAGCAGAGCTTATTTATTTATTTATTCATTTATTTATTTATTCATTTATTTATTTATCACAGTACCCACAGCGCCAGTTTGGCATTACAGTGGGGGGGGGGGGGGGGGAAGAAGTACATATATCTTTGACAAACAGCGGTTTATATAGAATACATGAATGATACAGATCAGGGCAAATCGCCGTCACAACAAAAAGAAGGAACAAAGAAGCAGAGCCTAACCGTACATGTGCGAAGTGAAACAAAGCGGTTCTGTTGACGCAAGCACAAAGTAAAAAAAAATGCAAGTCATACTGCTGAAGCAAAGACATCATTTGAAGAGAGCGATACAACATCGCCGGGCAACCTGTTCCACTCACTGACTGTCTTAGGAAAAAATGACATCCTAAAAAGCTTCGTTCTGCATCTATATTCTTTAATCTTAAGTGGGTGATCGCGCCTGCCAGAAGTGTACTCCGGTGGCCTTATGTAGCTATCACAATTGAGGCCGGTTTTAGAATGATATATATTGTACAAAAATTTTAATCTGAATGTTTTTCTATGATTTTGAAGTGTATTCCAGCCTAATGTTTCCTTTGCTTGGGATGCGCTAAAATACCGAGTATAGTTTTGAACCACGAAACGGGCTGCTAAGCTTTGTACTCTCTCTAGCTCCTTTATGTCTGTCGCAGTCCACGGGTCCCAGATAGTACAAGCATATTCCAGTATTGGTCTTATGTTAGTCTTGTAAAGCAGGTTCCTTGTTTCTAAAGGAAAGCACTTCGCATTTCTACGTAGCATAGCAAGAACTCTATACGCCTTAGCAATTATATAGTTAACATGACGGTGCCAGCATAGTTGAGGGGTCAAGTACACCCCAAGGTATTTATATTCGCACACGGATGCAAGATTTGTCCTGTTAATGCTATATGTATATACATTTGGTGACCTTTGTCTCGTGAAGCACATCTGCACAGCTTTATCAAGATTTATACTCATGCTCCATTTATCACACCACTCTGCAACCTTGTCTAAATCCTTCTGTAGTTCATTATAATCATCGGGACCTTTCATAACGCGATACAGAACGCAGTCGTCCGCAAACAATCGGATGAAAGATGATATGCCAACGGTAATGTCATTCATGTATAACAAAAACAATAGCGGACCCAAAACAGAACCTTGAGGCACCCCCGATGCCACATCAACACCATGCGACAGCCTACCTTCTTTCGACTACGCGTTGTGTCCTACAATTTAAGTATTCTTTTATCCATTCAACAACCGTTTTATTTATGTTGTACCACGATAATTTTTCAAGTAGTAAAGAATGGGGCATTAGGTCAAAAGCCTTCCTGAAATCTAAAAAGATGCTATTTACACAGCCCCCTTTGTCAAGAGTGGATGCTAGGTCGTGCGTTAATTCCGTAAACTGAGTAATACAAGAAAAACCACTTCGAAATGCGTGTTGCTGAGAGATCAACAAGGAAAACAAATTTAAGTGAGACATGATATTGCTAAAAAGTACATGCTCAAGGATCTTGCAAGGTACGCTAGTCAAGGACACCGGTCGATAATTAAACACAGATTTTCGAGGTCCTGACTTCGGAATAGGAACAACATTGGCAATTTTCCAGTCTATAGGCAACATTCCGCATGTCAAGGATTTGGCAAAGAGCACATAAAGGTATTTAGACAACGGGCCTGCACAAGCGGAAAGCAGATAGTTCGGCAAGCCATCGGGACCGCTGGCACTAGTGGTACTTAAACGTTCAAGTTGTAGTTGAATACCCGTCCTGTCGAATACGATGTCATTTATTGGTTCCCCTCCGATAAGCCCGTAGTGAAATATTGAATCAGTATTAGTTGCGCGCGCAGAAAAAACAGAACCGAAGAACGAGCTAAAACATTCTGCCTTATCTAGACTATCATGCACAAGAGACCCATTGTGTTCGAGCACAGGAATTGACACTTCGTCTTTTCTATTCTTCTTGATAAACTGCCAGAATTCTCTAGGGTTGCTTTTTAACTTAGAATTTAAAAGGAGAGTATAGGGAAATGGCAAGGGTTCATACATGCACAATGCAGTGCTTTATTCCTCAGTACCAAATTGATGGTAGCCAGCCTACTGGTCACCACGTCACTGTTTTCAAGTGAAAAGCCTGAGACAGGACATCGTGCTATATAAAATTAACACAGTGAAGCAAAGATGCCGGGAAGTTACTTGTGAGGTTTGGAGGGCCTGATTATTTCACAGCCAACACATGTGGCCAGAGGTGAGCCAGGGAGTACGCTGGGGTCGTAAAATTAGATTTATACATCCGGCTACATTTACGGTTGACGGCATCTACAAGCCAGCTTACACACCAGGCATCACAGCTAGAATAAACAAGTCAGCAGGACCGTAAATACTATCACGGCCACAGGTTGTATCACGGCAGCATTCACGCAAAACGCAGGACTGTTGCGTTCAGAAGAGCCCCGGATTGGGCAAGTTTATACTGATCCAGAAATTCAAGGCAGCTGACGATGAGGGTGGCCATAAAGAGGATAAAGAACGAAGGATTTTCTCTGCTTCCCTGTCTCTCTTATTCCGCGCGCAACGCGCGGAATAAGAGAGAATTGAATGTGCTCGCAGTTTCTTTAACGTAGGGGTGCCGAGTATATGGAGCTCACTCCAGGGGTTTAACTCGCGTCACACGTTCCTTAGCGGGAATTGAAGAGAAGCTTTGCCAGCCAGTGTGTAAGTGTTGATGGGAGGTTTGCTAGTGATAATTTAGCGTACCTTCTTCCAAGACAGGTGTACACGCAGATATGACAATGCAGTGCCTTCAGATTACCTGCATTTCAAAACGATCACTTTTCGCTTCATATTCTAGCCAAGACATCTTTCCTCCGCCTCTCTCCTTACATATTTCTTGGCATAGCACCCACTGAATTACTTGTTAGGTTATGTTTATCGCAAGTTTACAGTTCTGAGGAAATGCGATGGGGGAGAATCTCGGAATTATATTTTTCTCTATGAATTCCACCATTATTTACAAAATAATACATATCAAGATGAGGTTTATTTGAAGTACTTTCGTTATGCTTCCAAGTTGGCTTTCGGTTAGTTCTGTGTAGACATAAAAAATTTAAACACCAAAATGATGGTCTTTTTTGCGCCAGAACTTCATTTTTCAATACATAGTGCATTACAAAAGAGAGTAAACAACTGTGTAAGGCCAAGTGCTTTTGCGCTAATTAGTTCCGGGCGAAAATTATTAACTATAATTGTTCAGGATTGGAAGTCCTCTACTCTGGCACGTAGCCTGCAATAATGAAGGATTAGATCGGTATGCTCGCTTTCGGCACACTTATCGCTCATCACTATTCACCACCTTGCACATTGAGAAAACAAAGCAGTGCATTTTTCTGATGTGGCCAAACGTTTATTGTTTTACTAAGAGTAAATATTAGAGAAAAGATTAGCAAGAGCATTTTCTGTCATCGATTAGCATAGCTTGCTTTCCATGAAATGTAAGACCTGGTTACACGGAAACACGGAAATTGCTAGTTGGTTCAAGTTCGAAACTTTTACCAGATAAGATTTTATTTAGTAGCGCTTGTCCTTCCGTCTAGTCTTGTTCCCTGCCCCTGTCGCAGCGTTGGTAAAAGTTTCGAAGTCCTGGTTAAAGGGCAGAACGAGGTCTTGGTTTCTGTTTTTTTTTTACCATTTACTATATTTTGCAAACGGGGTTTTAGCAGTATGCGAGATGAGTCTTTATTGACTAACATCAAGCCGAAATAGCTGCCTCGGTGAATAATTGTTACTCACCATTTCTGACGACGCAAAGTGAGCATGTTATAGAACAAAAAAGTCGCGGCATTCCTAATGAAACTAAAATACATGCTCTGAGGTACGCCGAAGTGCAGACCCCCTAATTGCATGAAAAATCCGGTTTGCTTTAATGTGGAACAAAATGCTATACATAGATATCTTTTGATTTTTCAGCTGTAAAAATGCGACATCTGATTCCTTGTATTTCACGTATGACCGCAAGCTGATAAGAACAGGCCACTGAAATTCATTAGTGCTATGGGCAAACAAAAACAGGGCGATATTTAGGATGTTCTTATGAATAATCTTTCATCTGTCAAAGTGAATTCAATGTGCTGAATAATTATTTGAAAAGCACGGCATCAACCCATGGACATGGACTTCAATATATATGATTGTGAAGTTATGATGAAGACATTAAAGACATTCAAAATGAAGTCAAATTACTTCCTTGATGTCATATTTAATAGTCAACAGTTACTTGCTACGCCTCTGACACCCACACGTTGCCGTTTATCAGTAATCAATAGGATTAATTCCGATCATCATTTTGTGTAGCTTATATTCTAAATTAGTTGCCTATGGGAGTATGCAACTAATCGTCTGAACGTAATTACGGAAGGGGCAATAATTTCAGTACCACAGAAATACCGAGCACAGTATCAGCATACCGATGCATTCATTAATTGGTCGATAGCACTTACCAATTACGGTCACATTTGAGGATTCGAAAAGAACGGAGCAGTGCTTACCTGGAAAGAAAGAAGAGATCATGGCAGAATCAGCATACATTATAAACATTTTACAGGCGCACGTTATCTATGCAACGTTCGTGCATTATTTCAGAGGAACGGAGACCTAATCGCATAGAAATATATATATTGTATTTAAAATGGGTCAAAATATATACAAAGAGAGAATTCCGGCATTAGTGGCAGTGATGTACGGAATTCTGCTTCGGTTTATATATATATATATATATATATATATATATATATATATATATATATATATATATATATATATATATATATATATATATATATATATATATATATATATAGTCTCTAATCCACTTCTTCCTCGGTGCTGAATAACAGACGCAAAAGAAAGAGAGAAAATCCTAGTTTATCAAATTCTTTGCTGTATCAGGCCCAACAATTCTGGACTGGACAAAAGCATTTTTGTGCTAAAAACCAATTATAAACGCAATTTTTTCGCATAATGTAACTTTTCACTATAACAATCAATATATCCGCTGGTCAAACGACGGCAGCCTTGAATTGTTTTTTCTATTAACGTTTCTGCTATCGTCAAAAGCGAGCCCCTTGAGTTTTCTACGGCAGTCTTAACTGCTCGATACGATCGATGGAAACACTCTAAAAGAGAGATGTTGATATATTTAAGAATAATGAACTATTACCTGCAATAGTATCGTAACAGTAACTTGCAATCTTGTAATTTTCAAAATTATTTCCCCCGAATTTTGGACATGGTGCACCTCAGGTAGCTGGTTACCATAAAAAATATCATTTTTTTCTTCTCTTCTCTATTCTCATCCCGCCGTATTCTTTGAGGGCTGAAGAACTGTTCTTGGTATAAGGAGTGGAGTAGACGCTCTGTTAATCGGGCCTTCCTGATAACGGAGTAATATGTGATATGTCAGTACATTATCATGGGATGGTTTATGCAAAAAGCGTACAGGCGCTAAAAGACGGAGACAACACACACAACCAACTACAACCAACTAGCTGAAATTTGAGTCTTGCTGCAAAGTACATTATTCATTTCGGAAAAAGATATTTTAGTATGGAGATTATGTTCCAAGGTTCTTCCTTGGATGCTGAATTAAGGTTGATCGATGTATGTTTCTTTCACTTTCCCAAAATACTCAGGTTGCTGGCAGTTGGTTCAATCGGTGTGTGCACCTTGGCTTACAGCGACAAAAACGAGAACACATCTGGGATCTTGCTTCTGGGAAGCGATTCGTCCTTAATTTCTAAGCCGGTCATGGATGCTGCCGGCGATATTATTTGAAAACGTGTGGGCTACAATTTTAACTGAAGGCAGTAAAAAGAAAGTAAGCAGTTGCCTAGCGCTGTACTTTATAAAATGAAGTAAGCCAGAGAAAGCTTACTATGTTTTTACTGCCATATAGGCGTATTCGTGTTTAGAGTTTACGTATGCCTTGCAAGGTTCGTCTGCTTTCTGTTTCTGCTTAGGCACTGGTTAGGCCACCGGACGAACTAAGCTGCTTCAATCTAGGCAGCTTCAGGTGACTACCAGGTCAGATGATGCGGCAGTGCCAGATTCTTGAAGCGTCTTCCGAGGACGGAGGTATAAGCAGGTTCTATGTTAGAAGTCTTAGATCCACACCGGCATTACTTTTTATTTTTATTAATCGGCCATTTTTATTAAACTAAGTCCTCTTAGAGCATTTGATGTAATGCGTTGATGTGGGTACATCAACCTAAATTAAATCTCAAAAAGAGAACCAGGTACTAAGCCGACGAAACCAAGCCGCTACTTACGCCTTTAACAGATTTTTGCGTACACAGAGGCACGCGAAATGTAATAATCTCGACGCTATTGAACGCGCTGTCCTCGACATTAAGAGTTTCAGAGTCTGGCAGCTACAAACTGACGCCTTGAATAATTTAGCAGTTTTTCTTGGGCTCCCTTATTGATTAACCTTCAGTGGAACTTGTGATACTGGGGAAACTCGTATTACCATAAATTAAGGAATGCTTTGCTTCCACTTCGTTAGTTTAATTTCGGGCCCTTGTGTTACTTTGTTTATATCAGTATACTTGCTCTTAATGAGCTGCTCTTTTATATAAGCCCACTCCACTCATTTATGTAATGTCTGCTGTGGGTCTCTTAAGCGGAATATTTCTTCTTAAAGTTTGAATAAACGGTGAAGATATTTACGAGGCGTCATCTTTCAGAAATACTTGTATGCAAACTGCGCAATGCCAGTAAATATAAATTATTTAGACCTGTTTGTACTAATGTTCATCGGAAACTTGCAGCGCTCCAGCGTCATATTGTGGTAACAAATGATGTCCACAGGGCAAGACATTTTTCTGCAGAATATAGAGCAGCTAGTAAAAAGGCCAAATGAATAACTAACGACGAAGGCTAGTTTAATAATGCACGCCAAAAACAAAAACGTGCCTGTCAACAACCTTCGGGTTCTTCTGCTTGACATCAAGTGTGCTGAATGCAAAGTAACGCAGTATAAGTGTTCTATCGCATTTTCTTAGAACATTTGAAGCCTTAACATAAATTTTATCGAATTCAACGTTACAGCGTTTCAGTCTTAAAAGCTTGCAGCGCAGGGGCTCAGTAAAGACGCAAACAATGTGACGGTTGAAAGCAATGAGATGCGAATACCAGTAACCTGACTCCGTTTTTTTTTTCGAACATTACAGTCTTCAGGTTTAAATTGCTTTAGGGTTAGGAAACGGGGAATTATATCGATACACTTCGCATTTCATATCAACTCGGCTCTCTTTGATGGTCTATGCACTCTTGGCTCCGAATCTATGAGATTGTTATTAAACAGGTCTCACCTGAAAAAAAAAATTATAATAGCTATAGAAATCTAATCTTGGGCAATAGTGTGTTGCTAACGTTTTCCTTTTATGTAAGTTAGGCAGAAGTCGGCACCCTGATGGATCCGGAGATGCATTGTTCGGGCATATTATCTTTTAAGTTCTTTTCTATCTCGCCATTTTCTCGAAAGCGGAACTCGTTTAGGCACTGAATAGACTCTCTACATCTTCCAAGAGAACCCATATGTCTGGTTCGTTGAGCCATTACGTCTGTTTCTGAATCGCGACACTGATGCACTTCTACAGTATAAAGCAGCAGCATGACGAGGCGAAAGAATGACGGGCCTCCTGCTTACCGTTGGCAGGAAGCATCTTTAGGGGAGAGAGAAATGAGGAGAATCCCCTGTTTTATATAACTCAATTGACATACCAACTCTGGTGCCGAGACGGTTTGCGAAGACATATATATCAAGGAAGCCAAAAGTCCACGAAAGCAAGGAACATAAGAGGAATGCCTCTTTTTTTTAAATTTGTGATGTCGATCAGTCGGGGAACAATAGTGTAAATATTTTACCACGGAAAGACAATTGGAGTTAGAAAGCAAAAGAAAAAACACCACATGCCTCTAGTGGGTTCTGAACCCACGACCTCCGAATTTCGTGTCCGGTGCAGTACCACCAGATCCCAGCGGCAGCATGGGGTTGTTTATTCCTCTGCTCTCAGCTATCTTTTAGCGACAAAATAAGCTATTCATCTCCTACTCATCAACAACACAAATTGAAGAAAAAAGAGAAAGATTGAAACACGCCATTGTGTTCTTTGGTTTCGTTCACTCTTGACTTCATAAGTGTGTCATAACGAGCTCCTCATTTTCCTTCGTTTGATACTACTGACTTGACAATTTTTCAATACCCGCATCATACACGTGACTGCAATGAAGCGAAACGGTCCGCATGTTTTCCATTGGCCATGGTCCAGTCAATACAATGCCTCTACTAGCTTTACTCTTCAGGTTCCGTAGATGTTTTTAACGTTCCTACAGCGTTGCGTTTTTTACCCGCCTCAGCGGCCTGAATCTTCGATGCTTTCAGATTGCAATCTTTCTTGTTTTGTGCAGAGAGCAAAGCCTGTTTTAATGTCGTAAATTTTCCTGGATTACCTTTGTATAATTCTCTCTGTGTTAGTACGCCACGATAATGCTATGCTTCAAACCATAACGCCTAACTGCTAAAGTTACTTAACACCTCCTGTAATCAGGCGGTGAATAGCATTGGCGAGACCGTGTCTCCCTTCCTTACACCCTTCCTTATACGCATTATACTGCTGACTTTATGGAGGACTATGGTAGCTTGCAGTTGTTATATATATCCTCCTGTATTTTTACAGAAAACTCTTCTACGCTCTAGTTCAGCAATGCCTGCATGACTACTGAGGTTACCACTGAGTAAAATGCTATCTCGTAAAGAATAAGGCTTTATTTAGGGGTTTGTTATACTCTGCACATTTCTTTATCACATGATTGATAGTTCGAATATGACCTATTGTGAATATGATCTATTCCTTTACGAAAGCCTGCCTGATTTGATTGATTTGATTTGTGGGTGTTTAACGTCCCAAAGCGACTCAGGCTATGAGGGACGCCGTAGTGAAGGGCTCCGGATATTTCGACCGCCTGACGTTCTTTAACGTGTACTGCGTACTGACATCGCACAGTACACGGGCCTCTAGAATTTTGCCTCCATTGAAATTCGACCGCCGCGGCCAGGATCGAACCCGCCTCTTTTGGGGCCAGCAGCCGAGCGCCATAACTACTCAGCCACCGCGGCGACTCCTGCCTGATCATTTGGTTGACTGAAGTCTAAGATTGTCCTGATTCTATTAGCGCTGATCGGACTGTAATTTCTAAGTCCTTGACGTCCCCTTTATTATGAACTAAGATAATGTTAGCGTTCTTTCAAGCTTCTGGTACGGTCGAGGTCATAAGGCATTACGTATACAGGGTGGCCCCTTTTTCTAGCACAACGTCCCCTCCGTCTTTCAACACATCTGCTGTTTCCTGATCCTCAACAGCTCCTTTTCTCCTTTGCATTGCTTCTAAGGCTTTCTTTGATTCTTAGTTCTTTTGTGGTTGGAATGTCCCATTGCTGTGTGCTACTGACTCTCATTAATGTTTTTATTACACTTTCTGCTCTAAAGATTTGTGTAGAACTCTTCGGGTACTTTGACTATCTTATCCATATTGCTAATGACATTGCCCCCTTTGTCGCCTAACGCATACATCTGGTTTTTGCCTACGCATAGATTCTTATCGCTTTTAACCTGCTTTCGTTTTATGAAACATCCTCGATTTTCTTCATTTAAACTTGTTTATCTCCACCACGCTGCGCTTATTTATTAACTTTCATGGCTCTGCCAGCTGAATTCTGACTGTAGGGCTAGACGATATCATGCTTTGGCGTTTCTTAATTACATGTTGTGTCCCCTGAGATAGCTTGCCGGTATCCTGCCGAACCATCCTACTGCCTACTTCTAGAGCTCAGTCTGTAATAATAGCTGTGAGGTTATCGTTCACTGTTTGAACGTTTAGATCGTCTTCCTCAGTTAAAGCCGAATATCTGTTCTGCAACGATATCAATTCCTCTACTTTCTCCTTTGCCGCTAACACGTTAATGGCTTCACTAATCTCGACTGTTCCCTCTTTAAGTCCATGCTAATTCGAAACTATACTAGTTTGTGGTGGCTACAACGCAGTTTTCCGAGGACCTCCACATCCTGCACGATGTCAGGTTCAGTGCATAATATCATGTCTGATTTTTAGTCTCACATTGGAGCTCTTCTATGCCCAATTCCTGTTCTCTCTTTTCCGGTTGAAGGCATTTATGATCCGTAAATCATTTCTCTCTGCAATCTCTACTAACAACTCCCACTTTCTATTTCTATAGCCCATACAATAGTCGCCTACCGCTTGGTCTGTGGCCTCCTTTTTGCCTACGTTCGCACTGAAGTCGCCCATGTGTACAGAGTACCGTAATTTTACTTTGTTGATTGCTAATTCCACGTCTTCATAGGAGCTTTCAACGATCTGGTCATCATGGCTGGATGTGGGCGTGTACGCCTCTCCTACTTTCAACTTGTACCTATTATTAAGCCTAATTAACTGCAATAGTTTCCAGCCTCTCAATAATGCCATTGAACTCCTCTGTTTTGTCGGCTGTATCCAGATTGGTGAAAAATCCGACACCTATTTCTGGTCTGTCGGCTAATCCACGATAGCGCAGTACATGCAGGCCCTTAGTACTCTATACGCCTCACCTGCCCTCCTAAATTCATTAAGCCTTATGACATCCGATTTAATTCCCGCTAGTTATTCGAGCAGCACTGCTAGGATGGCCTCACTGGATAAGATTCTAGCGTTAAACGTTGCCAGGTTCAGTTTCTAATGGCTGCCTGTTCGAGTGTGAGAGATTCTTACGACCGTCCATTGCGGCACAGGAGGTGTGACTGCCGCCTTGTTGCGCCCATGCACTACACCAGGGTAGTCAAATACTGCTCTGGTAAGGGAGCGAGTTGTCGGTTTTGGTCACCGAGATCAGGCCACTCCCCCGGCCTGGCTATGGAATTCCATCAACAAGTGTTTTTTTTTTTCAAACACGGTGGAGAATTGTGCGGCACGGATATTCGAACCTCGGTCCTCTTGCACGAGAGACAGATGCTCTAACTCTATGCCATCGCTGCCTCCCATGTATAGAGTACTTCTGAAAAAAAAATCGAAAGAGACTGTTTACGTAAATGAAAATTAAAATTGGTAATAAAACATGGCAGTCAGTTGCACTGGAATTAATAGTGTTAAAGGCAGAAATGTTTGCACAGAGTTGCATTTTTTTCATAGATAATGATACAATTATTACCATAGCAATATCGCTTTATAAGTTGTCGAATATCACTGAGACAGAAAATACATATAAACGCCTGCCTGACATCAAGACAACATATCAGTCAGATCCTTGTGTTTGCAGAAGGCACCATTCAGATATGTTTTACAGAGTGACGTCTGTATCTAGAGAATTGCTGAAAGGAAGTTTGCTACTGTCACTGTTGTTTGATGATGCCATCGGAAATTTCGCCATGCTAATTTCACGCGGCACGCTGCTGTGAATCTGTAATTATGGTGACATCTCTGTGAAGAACATAAACGACTAAGTTTTATGACAAAGACGACAGTATCTACCATCCAAAATAATTGCGCCACGTTGAGCTTATCCATGTGTGGTGAAAGGCCTTGTTTGATGCTATTTTAAGGCGGTATTCTACAATGTACGCTTAGAGACCCGGAAGTGCAAAAAGCCGGATACGTCAATATAGTATAAGACGTTTCTTTTCATTGGCACCAATTTGCGCCTGATCTAAAAGAAGGCCGTTGAAATATTTTCCTGGAATAAACAATCTATGAGAAAAATTGAGCCCTGTAGTTCTTGTGTGTTTGTAATAACTTGCCACTGCACTTTTTTCACGACAGCCAACGCGTCCCGTCACCACATCGTGCGAATTGTGACGTTATGGGAGATGTAAAGCACTGCCCTGTAGCATGGCGATGCATTCATGATGACTGTCGAATATTTCATCTGAATCGAAAAAGAGGAGTATTCCACCGGAGAGCGTCGTTTGCAATCGCGTCGCTGGAAGTGCGCTACAGCTCAGTTACTTATAAAGTCGGGAGAGGTCACTGGCGCAGTGGTAAAAATAAATTCTGTTTCTTTTTCGCTAGAACCCACACTTAAAATTGCTACCTAAATTACTACTGTATCGCCTCAAACGATGACTGTAAATCATCCCTGAAAACAGCCCTCACATTGACGTACAGGCCCCCAACGTGAGCAGAAGGGAGCTACAACGTTGGATGGCGTCGGTGACCTCCGCCGCGTTCTCACGACGTACCGCCCGTATAAGTTACCATGCTTACCTTCTGTTTTTCGGTTTTTTTTTCGCTCTTCAATTAATGCCCGCCGGACCGATAGGGCGCATCGCTGTGCGAGTATTTGCATGCTCGTTTTAACATCGGAATGAAATAATGAACGCCAAAAGTTTATCGCGAAAGTTGGAGGTGCAATGCAGAAACAGCGAAGTCCTTTCCGCGTTCCTTGAACACGTTATGCACGTAGGCGCAAAAGTAGCCTTGTCCGACTCAAGCAAAAGTTCAATAAGAGCATCTTCAAACCTCAACAGGACGACACACAGAGAGGATGCACAGGACAGCGCTACACTTTGAGCAATACAATGAAACGCACAGAAACGCAAAGAAACTACAAAGAAACGCAAAGAATATATGTTGCGGGCGACAGATGGTTCCCTTAGCCCGTGCAACAATCTTCAATATCTGGGAAGAAAGACGCGCTCATTCATGTGCAGCATAAATGAAAAAAAATATCACGCAGCCGGACCCAGTTTTTCCATATGAGAAGATCTCATATCAGCTCTCGAGGGATCCCGTGTTTGCATTTCTTCAAGATGCTTGCATGACACATTACTGCCTGGCAACTCCGGGTGTGCGAGTTATGTTTCACAGACGCTACATAAGAATGAGAACGCTTTTCTTAATAGATATGGAATATTGTAGCACGTGGCAAGAAAGCCATCCGCTACTTGCAGCACATATTGTATGCGTTTTCTTTGAAATAAAGTATCGTTTACAGTGTAGCGCTGCCCTGTTAAAGATACACTATTACGAATCAAAAAGCCTAGTTTCTAGTTTGGTAAGGCATCTATTTGTCAGAGTTAATGCAAATACAAGTCTCAAATTTGGGGTCCTCATGAATATACACAAAAAAGTTTCAAGACACGTGGCCAACAATTCTTACTTTGGGATTTTCTTTATGCTCTTCGAAATCAGTCACTTCGAGTACTATGCTGTTAGTGATTTGAACGTACTGCTTCGCACGAAGGAACACTGTGGTAGAATATACAAAATATACTGTGCGGCGCTATATTTTGATAACTGCGCAGGCATAATCGACACGGGATAAGGTTGTTGATAGAAAATGACATTCTCAACCGTTGTTAAAGTAGTTGTTGTCTGAGAGCCTATAGTTTGAAATACACCGAACGGAAGACTGTGCACCAACTTTTCGTATTGGCTCGCTCGAAGCCCCCGGAATAGTAGTAGTTCAAGTGAATTATATTATTAAAAAAAGAAGTATTTTCTCAATGCTGCCGAATGTTGTTACTGAATGAGTAAGATTATTTAGTTAACGAAACATCTAAGCTCTCTTAGATAAAGGAAGCATACAGCTTTAAATAATTTAGCATTTAAATACCTCCCATGGTAACCACACGTTACATCTCGCTGTAGTGGCCCCATAAATAATTCAAGGCATTGCAGAAACGTAATTGGATTTTTTTTTCTGGAACAACCATTTGCATAACTCCTTATGCGCCACCAGATCGTTATTAGAAAAAAAAGCCATTACACGGATGGTTCCTTACTACAGACAGAAATAAAGTAATTTTTTTTAAAACAGATTATGAAGGTACTTTTTGTTCTACATTTTGAATGACAAAAACTAAACGATACCCTTTGTCTCAGCGTTAAATCTCCAAAGCGCTTTTGCCTGAGATCTGTACCGCACAGAGTGGTGTTTTTCAGAGGGCCCTGTGAAACCAACATAGGTTTATGCGAGGGCACGCCCACAGACACAGTTGCTAGGAACCTACGCACGTACGGAAGCCTGCATGCATGGGCGCATTCATTTGTATCAGCTCTCAAAAAGAAACAGGCATATTGGGCCTTTCTCACAGCAACAGCTTGTGTTAGCTACCATTGACAGAACACAACGAGCACATATTTCAAGAAAAGACTTGTGTTTAGCAGCAACTCGAAGAAAAGAAAAAAATACTGCTCTAGCGAAAAGACACAAGGGCACGGTCACCGCATGTACTGTTCAAAGAGCCAATACGACAATGGCTGTGCTTTTTACGGGTTTGTCTGCACTGGTACAATATGCCGGAAAGCAAAATACGAAAATTGCTGACAGCATGCAGTTCGGAAAATATTGAAAAAAATATCTATATAATTTGACTGAAAGCGCTCGGCAGAGGTCTGCAATATGGCATATTTGTTTTTTAGCGCCGTTAAATACGTTTGAAATAGTCTCAAATATATTTTGTGGTATATACATGTATGTATTGCACGCATCTCGTGATTTATTTGGAATGATTAGAGCATAATAAGTGATTATGGCAGCAATTTCGGTCAAAAACTTGATCTCATTATTGCCTGTTATATAATATATTTCGGCTTCTTAATTTAGAGCAGGTAACTATTAATTTTTCCACCAAACCACTCCGCCAAAATGAAGGCAAACAGCCCCGAAAAGAACTCAAGTCGAAATTGAAAGGAATACTTGTCCTGTTCAATTCTTGGGCAGATATATTTTACTTTTTGTATGTATATTTACACAGTGCCAACTGCTTCGGTCTTTGATATGCTTTTTTTTGGAGTTCCTTGCGTGTCGAGCTTTGGGATTTCTTCAACAGTATCGCACTGTGCGTTGTATGCCCCTGAGTCCAAAGTTTTTATACGAGAGAAATATTTGGCTCGCTCTCCGAAAACCCCACAATCGCCAGAAAGCCGTCGCGAAACCGCGGCCCGCGAAGGACGTCATCACCCCTCCTGAAGCAAGAGGCTACGGCAAGGTACGGGTACATAGAGAAAGGCAAGTTGACAATCGTGGTGAGCGTAAACAGGTGTGGAAGCGCCCCTCCCCCCTACTTCCTGTCATGACTGTACGATACCCTCAGCTAGATAACAAACCAGACTGGCCTTGAAATGGGGAGTCAAAAACACGGCCCGCGAAGGACGTCATCACCCCTCCTGAAGCAATAGGCTATGGAAAGGTAGAGAAAGGCAATGCAACTTTCGTGGTGAGCGGAAACAGGTTTGGAGGTGCCCTCCTCCTCCCTGCTGTTGCCGCGCACTACCCCCAGCTGGATAACAAAGGAAACTGCCCTCAATATGGGCGGGGGGGGGGGGGGGGTGGCAAATACACGGCCGGCCAGTGAAGGTCGCCATCAGCCCCTCCCCTGAAGGAATAGGCTATAAAGTGATAGAAATAGATCTAAAAAGGCAAGTAGACTCTCGCGGTGAGCAGAAACAGATTTAGAGGCGCCTTATTTCCTGCCATGGCTGCATACTACCCTCAGCTGGATAACAAACCAGACTGCCCTCAAGAAGGGGGGGAGATGCAAATACGCGGCCCGCGAAGGAAGTCCACACTCCTCCTGAAGTAAGAGACTATCCAAGGTAGGGGTCGATCAAGAAAAATAATTTACTTTTTTTGATGAGCGGAAACATGCTTGGAGCCGTCCCTCCTCTTCTCTGCCATGGCTACACAATACCCTCAGCTGGATGACAAAGCAAAATGCCCTCAAGATGGGGAGCAAGGCAAATACGCGGCCCGCGAAGGACGTCCTCACTCCTCCTGAGGTAGGAGTCTATCCAAGGTAGGGGTCGGTCAAGAAAAATAATTGACTTTTGCGGTGAGCGGAAACATGCTTGGAGCCGTCCGTCCACTTCTCTGCCATGGCTACACATTCCCTCACCTGGATGATAAAGCAAAATGCCCTCAAGATGGGGGGCAAGGCAAATACGTGGCCCGCGAAGGACGTCATCCCTCCTCCTGAAGCAATAGGCCACGGCAAATTAGGGGTAGATCGAGAAAGGCAAGTCGAGTTTCTCGGTGAGCGAGAATTCGTTTAGAGGCGGCCCTCCTCTCACTGCCATAGCTACACAATACCCTGAGCTGGATAACAAATCGCGCTGCCCTTAAGGTGGGGGAGGCTGGACCCCTCATTCCTTGCGTCAACTGAGCGTGGGTCACAGTGCCGACAGACTTGATGTGGTGCATGTTACAGTGGCGTGTCGTCTCCGCGAGATACGCTAAGAAATACATTACCCACTGTCGTATTCATGGAAACGTGGCTTATGGAGTATTCATCATCCGAGGTTGAATGGCTCTCGTCTACATCATCATCTGAGACAACAAAGCGTCGCCGGAGGCGTCAGTTCACTGCCGACAAAGTACGAGACCATCGCACAGCAGTGAAACCTGTAAAACAGTGTTCACCAATACCCCCCCCCCCCCCCACCCCCCGCCCCCATGTTCCTCACAACCACTCAGCAACACGTTCAGCGGCAAGTATAAATGCTCTCGAATTTACAGAGCATAAGAATTGCTTAGGTACTCCCATAATTTATTCTGTACAACATCTAAACAATTTCATCTACTGTTATGGAGTCATGCCGAGAAGTGAACGGGAGTATTGAGCACTTTCTTTATTGCTCATTGAGTATGAACAAAAGGAAGCTGAAAAAGAAGAAAGAAAGGAAGGAAAACGCCAATAATAACAAATATTAGTTCCAGGCTTTTGCATCAGCCATGAACATGCAATGAACAATCAGGGAATCAATGCTACACTGTCTTGCAAACCACATCAACAGAAACAGCATCATGCCATCTATCGAACAGCTCCCCTCCCCCTCCCCCTCCCCCTCCCCCTCCCCCGCCCAGAAAATCACGAGCCTGTGCACTGCACGCCGACCGCAATCTTCTCTTTATTTGCGATTGCACGCGCCAGGGCTTTAGTTCGCTGTCGAGCAGTGATTTTGTTACAACTACGGCTTAGCGCTTAGCATTAAGTCACTGTGGCTCGAATAAACTACCCATTCGTATGGGCCCATGCATGTACGAGTTCTTATGGCTCACACTAAAAATTGGTTGAGGTTCAAGTCGGCTGAACCTAATAGAGGAGCGAAAGCAAAGCTGGCAGTTTTTATAGCGAAGAATATTATGACGTCATTGCTACGTCATCCCACGGCGTCACATCAGGCTCTGCGAATATGAGATCTGGAGGCCGAGGTCGAGAATGAAAAGTCAAAGCCAAAAGTTGTGTGACAGCTGGTCAGTGGTCATTCTAGATGGCCATTAGATACACCTCCTGCATACTTTGTGTATTATGGATATGGCAGAAAAACTAAGTCCTAGTTTTACCTTGCTAGTTTCTTAAGGTCCAGTTTTTTAAGGTTTTTTAATCAGAAAATGTACCTCGTGCAGTAGTACCATCGCTCTAAAATCCTCTGGCTTTAGCAGCTGCATGGAGAGTCGTCGAAGAGAGAAACTTCACCAACTACCGTAGTACACTGCTGCCGTTTGGTGGCTTACAGAGGCCGAGAGCGTAACGAGACTTCGAGCCAAGACAGCAACGATGCTTTGACGGAGGAGAATGAAAAGTGCTAGCCATGTTACGTCTAAACATACCGAAAATTCGCAGAGGCTCATAATCATTTTAGCCGCGTGTGAGGTGGATCACCAAATGTGCTTTAGATGAAGTCTGCTGGATGTGCCTCGCGGGCATAATAATGCGAACAGTGGCCTCCCTCAAGAAGAGACCTTCTAGGGCTTCTAAAACTAAATATTTTGACAAATTTTTCTGTCTGGCTGGGTGTGATGTCTTATTATAAACTCTGAGGTATCTCCAACCAAAAACTTTAATTTAAAACCCAGCGTTTCGGAGCCAGAGCGGCTCCTTCTTCAGGGGTGACCTGGGCCAGTGGCTTGCGTCTTTATGTATGCATACAGGGGTGCAGGAGGTCGAAACAAGGAAAGCGGTGATGCGAAAGGCGCGAGGTAGGGGGTCGGGGGGAGGGGTTAAGGCTGTGATTCACGATGTCTGGCTGTGCGGAGGCGGACTGTCCGCAGTTTGTCGTCTGTAACTGTCGGAAGGCAAATGGCCTGCTATGTAGGCATAGAAGGGTTATAAACATCATCAGTACACGGCAGACCTACCGCTAGAGAGCACTGCTCTTCCCTTTATCGTTTCTGTGGGAGTCCTCTCCCTTTAAGGTCATTCGCACTCGGGCATTCGGCGGTCAAGGCACTCAAGGTATTTCCAGAAGCCTCACAAGAAAGGCTAAGCAGGTTTGACATGGTGGCGGACTAGACGACTACTAACTGTACAGTGGGGCGGGCAGGAGTGTTCGCGCCAGGTTAGTCCACCATCAAATCATCCTTTAACCAACTATCATTTAGACTCAGTCATCGGCTGGCCACCACATAACAATAAGTGCAGAAATTCGATTTATCGAGGTGGCATGTAGCGTTAACTTCAGTGGCGTTTCGCACTTCAATTAGTTTTTGCACCAACAATACTTCTCACTTTACACTGCCTCCACTAGCTGTGTAGAATTCAAACTGCTTAAATCATACCAGTATTTCCCATCCTATACTATAAAAAAATTCGACAATACATTTGAAAAAAAAAATAGTTGTGAAAGAAACGTAGCTTTTGCTTAGCAGCAAGTTTTCTGAACTTTTCTGAAGAACTATGGTCTATTCATTACATTAAAGCTTCTGCGTTCTGTTCCATTTTGGTTCTTGCTTGCTATATGGCTTCCACTGTACTTGTTTTCAGATGAGCTTGTTGCAATATTCATGTAATAATAATTATTGTTATGCAGGCGTCGTCATCAACGGTAGATTTAAATCGCAAGCGTATAGATAGATTTTCTGACGCGAATCACCGAGGTCATGCTAGATAGCCCTTCACTTCGAAACGGCGGCACCCTGTCCTTCTCCGTGTGGACGTCATGATTTCCAGTTTAGTGAGAGAAAACTTTTAAATTAAAGTTTATAGGCCTTATACATATATTTTTCCGCACGAAAACCGTTAACGCAGCAAGAAAGAGCCAGATGATAAGTTTTTGCCGAAGACAATATCTGATGATAGTTCAACTCAATTTTCGTTTTATCAAGCTTTTCAATGAAAACAGAAAGTAATGCTAAAAACGCCTGTTTAGTGTTTGTAGGCGCGGATTTGAGGTGGTGTCTTTCACCTCGAGATTCCTGCATGCTTACTTCGACAGTATTTTTAAATGTATAGATTGTTTGCCCCTGCTTTTTTACCTCGAATGCGATGTAATCGATACGAAAGCTGGACAGAACAGCCATTTGTCTCCAGAGATATATGGTATCGGCGCGTACAGGTATTTTTTGTTGGGGCAGTAAATTAAACCAGCGCTTTTTACACTGTTCTAAATCAAAAAACACTGCTGCGGTAGTGTCGACTCGTGGTACTATTTTTTTCCTTGGATAAGAGAGGGAGGGGAAAGAAGAGCTATACATCTTTTTTCGTTTTTGCGTCACACATTGCGAGTTTTCGTCCTTATCTCTACATACGGCTGCATAAAGTCAAGGAACGCAGCCCTATGCTACGACAGAGCTAATATAGCTGGCAATTTACGACCGCTGTACAGCATGATCACGTGACTCTTGACATTCATACATCATTGCCGTTCTAGTGCCGCTTCAGGACGGCCTCGCCGTTAAAAAGGCATTTTCATTAAGATTTAAGATATCTGCAGTTCAAATCCGAAAAAAAAAAGAGTTAGAGAACAGCGGGATTCAACTTACTTTTGTGTTAGCTTATTTAGTATCGTTTTCTTTTGAGCAATGAAAATGAAGCCTAGGAATGGTACGAATGCATCGACAACTCATGCAAGAGTGGAGCAGTCGCCGGAATATGAAATATTTCTTGAGACCATGTAGCTTAATATAAAGTTTTGTGTTTATGAGTCTCTGTGGAGCAGCGGGAAAAAGTTGAACATGGGGAAAGAAAGGGCACATTTTGCATCGTCGTATACATGATCTGGTGACAAGCGCTTTTGATTTGTATGGCGAAATGACCTCCGTTCCGGATAATTCCAAGTGTGCTATGTGACCCGAGGCTAGAAACTGCGGTCATTTTCAGACAAAGCTTTGCAAAGTCACCTCGATTACTTTTCTGGCGAGCTGGTTGCAAGCGAAACAGTGGCGTGCGCTTTGCATGGGATGTCGTGTTGAAATATTTCTAGTTGCACAAAAATTGGCTAAAAGTCATTTACTTTTTAAGACCGCTTTATTGACGTTTTGGCAAAATGTCCACTTTTTTTAAGGTTTCCTTTCGAAAATAAGTCCTAAAGTCAAACATGAGGTGAAAATTGTGTATATATACCGATTACGCGCCGCTTTAGTAACTTTCCTAACCTAGTAAGACTTCAATGTTAGCAACCTTGAATTATGCCTAACTATAATCAACGATGCAAATTATAGGGCGTGAAGCGGGAGATGCCTTCGTCAAATAAGAAAGACAGAAAATAATATATGGTGCATGTCGGCAAGCACGCGCCATTTGAAGCCATTTACATCAGAAAGGGACGAATACTGGAAGCGGTAATGGCATCCCTCATGAGTGGATTTAGTACGGCGATGGTGGGAAACATGACCGCTCTACTTCTGAGTTGCGCGGTGTTTTCAGAAAGGAAACAGCTGTGACGCTTACTCTTTCAATGAAGAAAATTCAACAACTGCCCTTTCTATAGAGTAATGCGCCAAAGCCTGCTCCTACATGGTAAAGAAAAGGATTGACACATAAAGCCTTAATTCTATTTCACAGCGGTTGTCTAGCTCTGTGAGCAGTCTCGCGTTAAGACGTCTTGAACTGAATCCCATGTGCTTCTTTTCTCTTGTTTGTATTTTAGGTTCATCGAAGGCAGCACTGACGCCCCTTGGTATTTTCTTCTCCATGATAAAGAATAAGGAGTCCTAATGATTGCTTCCTGACATGCTGAAGTTTTTCTGACCTTGTTGAGACCCTTTGCAGTTATTGACTTGTGAAAACTCCAATTCTCGCTTTTACCGCGTAGATATGGACATATTTTAGGCCTCTATCTGCGTCCACCAAAGCGGATCGAAGATGCACGAGCTTTATTTAGCGTTCTCTATGTAGGCACGGCGGGCACATCAGCGTCTCTGGCATTGCCGTGCGCAAGCTAGCCGTTGAAATTGACGTAGCACTTACTTCGGCATACCGGACAGCCCGCGAAACTGACCACCATCGACGGGGAGGACCCTAAAAAGTATTACGCCCTTGTCAAGCATTGTTAACGGCCCACGATGCGAAGGAGAGGATGTGCAGGCGGGACGCAAATCAAAGCAGCCGCGACATTTCGCGTCAACAAATAGCCGCGCCGCTTCAGGGAACAACAGAAAAGACCGCCTCTCTTCGCTGGCCTTGGTGAAATGGCCAACAGCTACAAAAAGCTAAATAAAATACGAGCGCCTGAGTGAATCGTAGATAACGAACATTCTGGAAAGGCCATTCTAGCGGTAGAGGATGAAAATGTTTACGTAATTTTTCGCCATGGCAACTGGGGATTTTCCTCCGCTAGTCCGTAGCATAGCAGGGGGGACAGCGTGCTCAATGCATCCTACGCAGGCTCGAAATAGAAAAGTGCAGAAAGACGGCGTCCTTGCTGGGTGTTTCTCTTTCCTTTTATGTATTTTCTTCTGTATTCTGGTTGCATGCCTTGCGTGCAGAGGGTAAAAAGAGGATCGCTCCAGTTGCTGCGTACAGCGTACGCCTCAAGCAGTGCGTAGTGCAATCGACTCTTCCAATTTCACAACGTGTCTTCTTTCTCCTCTACTCTTGGTCAACACAAAGTAGTAATTTTCAGCAGAAAGCAACGCTTTTGATACTAGTGTTGTTCACGAAATACAAATTCAAGTTGTCTAATCTGGTAAAGGAAAAACTTATCACTGCTATGTCATGTCGATAGCGATGGCGTTAACAAAACAGTACTCACGATTAATTTGTCTGACATCTCTGCGGGAAAAACATTGTGTTCAGCATATGAACTGGAATAAAGCGAATCTAATTAAATTATTGCTCGGTGCGCACACTCGAAGCTTGTGAGCAGACAAGCGCCTTACAAAAACAACGGCAAGTTACGGGCCGGCTCGGATATGTACTGCTTACGACGCGAACTCCATATTTTGTGCGGCACGCAGCAAACAGTATTCAGCCACAGCACTGGAATGTACGGGTACATAGTTTACTCTTTGAATAAAAATAAATAAATACAATGAATAAATGAAATAAAAGGAATATGCTATTCCAGCGAAAGTGAAGAGTGTCTGCCGCTAACTGGTTGTAATAAAGTAAAGCGCATTCACATAATCTCAGCCGTTTTATGCCTGGCGGCTTTCGGCGAGCCTATGGTAAATGTTTTCGGGCTCGCACGAAAAAAAGAGACAAAAACGTGTTCACAAACTTTACTGGCAGAAAATCCAGCCTCATATTCTTCAAAATATGGCTCCCGCACAATACGTGCACATTCCTGAAGTGGTTGTTTTTCAGTTTGGGATTAAATTCCCCGGCTCTCTCCCGCCGTCATACTGAGCGCTTTCCGTCCACGCATACCAATGCTTGTGCGGCACAAGCAGAGTTGCGGAGGGCGAGGCGGAACAGATGCGCTTTTAGGTACCCATCATCAATCATAATTTTTTAGCATAGGCAAGGATAGCAGACAGCGTCTGCAGACCTTTGCGAAAACGGGTCACAAAATAAAAAAAACACAGTTTATTAGATGACTTCTAGGCGAGACGGTGTATATGTTTGTAGGGTACAAAACTTGCACGTTTCTGTCTCCATCAAGCATATTTAGAATTCCGCACCATTGTGCTCGCGCCTGAATATTTGAAACACATGCCATCGGCGAGATTCAACCCGCAACCCGAGAATTTGGCGTCCGGTGTTTTATTAGCCGAGCTGCGGTGACGGCTGTCGAATCTGCTTTCTAGGTTATTTCTGCGCTGTGTAACCGAACCTCGAGGGTGTTCACCAGCGCCACAGTCTTCTATAGCGGCGGAAATAGAGCGTCTTGTATTATCGCGAGTGTCACGTAGATACGTGATCGAATGGTGCGAGCTGGACAAGAAAGAAGCGAGAGCGAAGATTTTAACGGTCAGTTGTGCATAAACTTTAAAACTACGCAAAATGACGCGCAGAGGGCTCGAATGGTGGAGCCTAAAATAAAAGTCGCCTCATTTTCACCGGTAACATATGGCCAGTTATTACCGATCTCCAAGAACATTCGTGAAAATTAAAAAGAAACATTCACGCATTTTTGTCATTTTCGGTTCGTCTCAGGCTGCTCTAAAGCGGCACGCGCAGTCTGGGTGACGAAGAATCCATTTTGGGTAAAGAAACGTTTTTCAGAGGTTACACGAAACTTCTCAATTATTTCTGCACGCTTCAGGGGTGTGTCCACAACCGGCTCCTTCTACAGCAAGCTGAGTAACCGATATAACGTTTACAACTGATTACATCTGAATTCCTTTATTTTAATCCTCATTCGCTGTGAAAACCCCTTCAAGCTCTTATGGAGTACGAGAAAATTATGAGATCACCGTGAAACCCACATTGGAGAGATGCGTAAGCATTTTCCGAAACTCCTTTACACTCTTTCGCTTCTATTCCACATAATTACCTCTGATTAAGGAATTGTCACGCCATATGACGCCACACTACATTTTTTTCGTTTCCAGACGACGATACATTATATCCACACTCTTGACGTCCACGGTGAAGTACACGTGAGCCCGAACGCCATTTTGTCAATTTTTTTTCACTTAATTGGCTCTAATCATTAAATAATTACCCCACTTACACCTCTTCATTTCCCCTTGGAGATTTTTTGATGGTCTAGCTAATGCTACCATCCATTTTCCTATAACTTAATTCGTTCGAACGTAATCGCAATGACAAGCTCATGATGACACGAAACCGCAAACGTAGCCATACAATGCTTAGGCATTAAAAGCAGAATGCTTTAGAAAACTAATGAATACATATTGTTGACATGTACATGCCTGTCAAATTGAGCTATATGAAAAGAGGTTCACGATATTTGATTGCGCGCATGTAAGCCCGTCAATTATCGTTGTCTTGAGCATCGGCAACTGCTCTCACTGGTCAAGAACATTGGTCATGCGATCACTGAACACAAATGAGGAGTCAGATATTTCGGTACTGTGGTAGCTAGGTAGGTGAAGCCACCCACCTTTGAAATCGTCTGTGAAGCCGCCCACCCCTCATGTAAAACCCCTGTCCAGGGGCATTTGAGGAAAAAATACATAATTAAAAAAATAATAATCCGCCCTAGTAGGTGATATCACTGATTCTTTCTAGCTCGCAGACAAACGCAAAACATCAAGAACAGTTCTTGACGGCGATTGTAGTCTTGTAAGCGAGATAAAGAGCGACGCCACTGATTTTCTGTTGGGAAGTTTTTCATTTTTCAGGAAATTTTTGGTATTGAATTTGGCATGAAGAGAACTTTTACAAAGTTTCAGAGTGCGTAACTTGGGTCACTTCTTTATATTCGCAGAGTTCTCAAGCTGCTGCAGCGAAAAAAGGGAAGGAAATAATACATTTTGAGTATATTTGAGGAAATTTTTGGTTACGGCATGAAACATTACAAAGTGATGTCAAGTTATGACTGCGCAAAAAAACTACCATCAATTTGGACACGCTGATATTGTAGCGAAGCCGGTCGGTGCTTCGAGTTTGGCAGTTAAAGATTCCTCTTAGAGGCCACTATCTCGCAAGTTCCTCGTTCCCAGAAAGTCTGTACGAAAAGATTTTTCAACGACAAAGAGTTTATGAAGATTATTTTTTATATAATGCAAAATTTCACTCTAACAATCAATATATCTGCAGAACTCCCGTAAGCAAGCTTGCAGTCTTTTGCTATTAACGCTTTTCCTATCAATAAAAAAGGTCCGCGTAGGTTTTTTATGGTAGTTTTAACTGCTCGATAAGAGCGAAGGAAACACTTTAAAAGTTCTTAGTGCACTTCGGACACTTCGGAAGAAGGATCATTAGCTCAATATCTTCATATCAGTACCCTGCAACGTACCAATATTAATATTTTTTTTCAAGGATGCTGGGCATGCGAATGTAGAACTTAATAAAAAGCTTGTAACAGGTTCTTCGCTTGATGTAAACAACGCCATTATTCATTGGGAGAGAAGAGAGCTCGATTAGGGAAAGCGGTGCGTTAGTTCGCACAGAGAAATGAGTTTTCGTGGACTGAAATAAGCAGTCATTTATTTGTTTACGCGCCCATAATAGACGTCTGGACCAATCGAGACCAGACATGACCGTCAACATGCTCAGTCGCGAGCGTTTCAACTGTATCGTGTTTAAGTGACATAGTTTGTTCTTAAGAACTGTCTTCGTTCTCTTGAAGACCCTGGAAAAAACCACTTGGGGCAGTACATTTCTCGAAAATTATGTTTTTTGCCACCCGAAAGGGATATAAGTTTTCTCTGTTGAAATAGACACCCCTTGTTTTAATTTTGAGTGGTTTCAAAACGATGGTTTGAAGAGGCACCGAGGCGCCGATACCTCTCACGTATGGGGCGGATCGCCTAGAGGCTCAATTATGGGTCAAAACAAAATCTGCCATAGGTGTATTCTATTACGTCCATAAACACCATTTTTCCCTTTGAATCGGCTTCCGCCGCAAGGCTTAGCGCCGCTAGGTAGCAGCTGTTTGAAATTCCTGATAACGCGCGACAGGGCAATCACATGCACCAGAGAGTACATTTGAGGTCGGAACTAGGGAGTTAATTTTGAGAGATGACAAATGACTACGAGAAAAAAACTGTATGTGTGGGGTGACGTCGTGTGTGGAGGAAGAAACGAGGCGATATGAGATAACGTAAGAAAATAAAACCCAAACCGATCGATGCTGTGAGGGACGCCGTAGTGGAGAGCGCCAGATAAGTTGACCTCCGGGGTTCTTTGGCGTGCATCGACATCGCACAGTAAACGGGAGTCTGGAATTCCGCCCCCACAGAAATGTGGCTGCCGCGGCCAAGATGGAATCTGCGTATTTCTGGTCAGTAGCCGAGCATCATCACTACTGAACCAGCGTGGCGGCCGCGAAATATATAAAATGTGACCGCATCACGCTGAGAACTTCCTCCAAGTTTTATAAAAAAAAAGAAAGAAAAATTCGAGTATCCTGAGCTCAAAGCGTGTTGGCTTTCAACAGCGCAATTTCTTGGTAAAAGTTACTCTCGGCGACGAGACCGACTGCAAGTGTTTGTTCAGTTACTCTCCCTTCGTCACTGCGGTGTTGGAAGCTGAGACCACGGACCACTTGGCTCTAACCTGCTGGCACGCTGAGTGTCATAGCCTCCAGCTGAATTATTGCAGTACATAGAAGAAAGGAGCTCCAGAAACTGCAAATAAGCGCTTTGATTCCACATACAGAGGGAATAAGGTGACATAGGGACCAGTTGGTAGATCAATTTGCGCTTGTGGCGTGAACCCTTTCATGCCTTTCTATATTGTCTTGTGTGTACCAGGCAGGGCCAACATTTCATGAACGTAAAGAAGATATCTGGAATGCAGACGAGAAAGAGTAAGAAATTTCTTGTTCATGAGCACAAAGAAGTGCCTCCTATAATAGTACTAAAGGCTTCGTAGATATAGGGCACTAACTGATTATTTTAAAGCTGCGCAGTGGCTTTCAAACGTTGACATGTCTGAAAGAAATACGGCAAAGCAAACAACGTCGTCGATTTCAAGCTGCTGGGTACATCGCACAGGTGTACTGTTTTAAGGCGAAAGCCTTTAATGGCTCATAGTCGCGGTGTCCGTCCGTCCGTCCGTCCGTCCGCGGCACTCTTCAATTTGATAAGAAAAAAATATTTGTGCCCGACGGGATTCGAACCACCATCTTTCTTTTCCGCAGCAGAGCGTGCTAACGACTACGCTACTTCCTGCCGTCGCATATGTAGTTCTCCTTGTCTGAGACTCTGGAGAGTATTTGCGGAAAGGCGTCGATTCAGACGAATGCCTCCCAAACGCCCTCAATAGTCGCCAGCATTTAAGGTTCACAAACAATTGTGTACTTAATTAGCATTTTAACTACACATCAGTGACACAAGCAGCCACCCCGCCCTAAATGCTATCGCCTCATCGTCCTTTAGGTAAACAAAGTGCACCCTGAATTTTTATTTATACGTACAGGCGTCTGATGGGTGCGAAAGGACAAAGGAACAAAATATCATGCAGAAAACTATCATTAGATCCTTGTGGAATCGAAGAAACCCGCCGGAGCGCATCGTCGCGAAAACTGTACACTAAGCAAGACAGGTGCGTGCTGTGACTTCTAACCATCCGAACCGGAAATAAAATTTTACACTGATAAAATACGTTTTACGGCATGCTCACCAAAACATTCAACATGAAGTCGTGCTGCTGAGAACTTATCTTCTACACGATCAGTTAACTACAGCAGCTCGATCATAGACAAGCAAGGCGTTGATGCCAAATATGAGTTTAAAAGGCTTTAAGAGTTTGAAGCACCGATTTTCCCTGCATTTTTGAACAATTACGAATCGCGCTCTGCGAAGCAAATTCCAGGAAAACCAGAAACGCGTTTTTCTTGCCGCTCACACTCAGACGGGCCTGTGCTAATCAGCTGATAACGGCGTTAATCGGGCACATTTAGCTGCTGCCAAAGAAGCTCACCTTTTAACTGCAACTTGACTGGATGCGAGTCGTCTGCGTTCACGCACAAGTTTCCAGGCCGTTCAATTTTGTCTCTCCCATCCCGCGCCAAAACAAGATTAGGTGAAATACTACTAAAATCTATCTTGCTTTAATTTTTACACTTAATGTATTTTTTATATTTTAAAATTTTTCAAGTCTGTGATCATTTTTAATTTTGCATTTTCGGTAAGTTATAATTCAACGCTGAACGGAAACAATGTGATCCAGCCAATTCAGCCATAAGTGTGGAGGTGTTTCAATGTTTCGTCGATGTTATTTTTTCAATCTGTCCGTGTGCCTACATCAAAACATTTATTAAGAGAAAGCAGTAGATTGCTGCCTATTCTTTACTTTGGAGAGCAATTCTTGTGGCGTAAAAGAATAAAATTCTTGCCTGTATGCTGCAGTGGCTACGACATTTTGGCTCCCCACAGAGCCAATGTATTCGAGTCCCTTCTGTACTTGATAGAATCGATTTATTATTTTCCTTCTTGTTCTGTCAACTACAGGTATCTGATCGAAAAAGTAAGTTTGGCTATATCGTTTCATTGAAGAAAAAAAGAGAAACACTCTGCTATGCATTTCCTTGGTTGGCGTGAATGTTGGCTCTATGCATATGTTAAAAACCCCATGCAGTTAAAACAGATCCAGAGTTTTCCCTCATGGTCTTCCTCCAAATCAGAACGTGCTTCCTGGCTCCTATCCCCGCTAGTCTGGCAGCATCGTTAAGGTCTTGATTTCATTGTCATTTACGTTTTCTTGCGGATAAAAATGCGTTATCTATTATTGTTGGGCAAAAAATCGCACCTGCAAATACTGCCCGCCCCACCGCGGTGGCTCAGTGGTTAGGGCGCTCGACTACTGATCCGGAGTTCCCGGGTTCGAACCCGACCGCGGCGGCTGCGTTTTTATGGAGGAAAAACGCTAAGGCCCCGTGTGCTGTGCGATGTCAGTGCACGTTAAAGATCCCCAGGTGGTCGAAATTATTCCTGAGCCCTCCACTACGGCACCTCTCTCTTCCTTTCTTTTTTCACTCCCTCCTTTACCTTTCCCTTACGGCGTGGTTCAGGTGTCCAACGATATATGAGACAGATACTTCGCCATTTCCTTTCCCCCAAAACCAATTATTATTATTATTATTAAATACTGCACAGTGGGTGTCAGAGGCACAAGCAAGAACTCTATTTAGTGACATGGGTCATTTTGCTAGCTACATTGAGAAAATTTGTATTGAAATATCATCAGACGCTGCTGTTGCTTTAACAACTCTACTAGCAGGCAACTGTCGCTATCTAAATGGCCGTCCAATACACCTGAGTAAATGAACCGGTTCGCTGCCTGTCCTTCCTCTTCCGCGGACGATCTCTGCTTGAACTGGGATAACGGTTGCGCTGCCATCTCTTTGGCCGCGTCCTCTCAAACTCGCTTGCGGTGCTTTCTATGTTTTCTTTCTTTTTAGCCTTAAAAAATTTTCTGGCGTCGCCACATGCTGAAAAGGCGGTGCCAAGTAGAACGAATCACTAAGCAAAAGCGGCAGCATCAATTCTAAAGCTCCTCTGACTTGCCTCTTGCTGTCGCAGTGCCAAGGTGGATAGACGCTCAAGCAATCTCTTTTAGTTCGGATCGACATCACATAGATCAAAAGCGACTTCACTGGTTCGGATGTCAGATAAGCATACAGGTAACTCTTCTTTCAAAACAAGGTTATTTCTGCACTGGTCTGAAATTCAGGCCTTAATACGAATATCAAATATGCGGGAGCTTCTGCCCAGTCTCGCCGGGCAGTCACTGGTGATAGAAAGGGTACGAGCTTTCTTGTGTTCTGGTTCTCGGCTTCTCTGGAGGGAAACGGCCGGAAAAGGGGTCTTCCTCGGCACCTTGAGTTGAACCCCTTCTGCAATGACTCTGTTGAGCTAAGCTGACCTAACGCCATTGGTTTCCATCATCATCATTGTATTATTTTAGCACGCCTGTGCTGGACTGTTCCACAAAATGGATGAACATAGGTCCATATGGTCCTGTTCCCATAGTCAGATGGTGTAAAGACGACGGCGCCGTCAGGTACAGTGAGCCAGGATACAGGGATGAGAATAGATGAACACGGAGGAATCTCGATGTCGTCAGCCACAGACAGTTTGCTGGACGAAGCCGTGTCAGGCGAGGCAGCGCTGCACGGCCTACGTCAACCAGTCTCCTGACTGATTGTCTGGTTCTCGGCTTCTCTGGAGTGAAACGGCCGGAAAAGGGGTCTTCCTCGGCACCTTGAGTTGAACCCCTTCTGCAATGACTCTGTTGAGCTAAGCTGACCTAACGCCATTGGTTTCCATCATCATCATTGTATTATTTTAGCACGCCTGTGCTGGACTGTTCCACAAAATGGATGAACATAGGTCCATATGGTCCTGTTCCCATAGTCAGATGGTGTAAAGACGACGGCGCCGTCAGGTACAGTGAGCCAGGATACAGGGATGAGAATAGATGAACACGGAGGAATCTCGATGTCGTGAGCCACAGACAGTTTGCTGGACGAAGCCGTGTCAGGCGAGGCAGCGCTGCACGGCCTACGTCAACCAGTCTCCTGACTGATTGTCTGGTTCTCGGCTTCTCTGGAGTGAAACGGCCGGAAAAGGGGTCTTCCTCGGCACCTTGAGTTGAACCCCTTCTGCAATGACTCTGTTGAGCTAAGCTGACCTAACGCCATTGGTTTCCATCATCATCATTGTATTATTTTAGCACGCCTGTGCTGGACTGTTCCACAAAATGGATGAACATAGGTCCATATGGTCCTGTTCCCATAGTCAGATGGTGTAAAGACGACGGCGCCGTCAGGTACAGTGAGCCAGGATACAGGGATGAGAATAGATGAACACGGAGGAATCTCGATGTCGTCAGCCACAGACAGTTTGCTGGACGAAGCCGTGTCAGGCGAGGCAGCGCTGCACGGCCTACGTCAACCAGTCTCCTGACTGATTGTCTGGTTCTCGGCTTCTCTGGAGTGAAACGGCCGGAAAAGGGGTCTTCCTCGGCACCTTGAGTTGAACCCCTTCTGCAATGACTCTGTTGAGCTAAGCTGACCTAACGCCATTGGTTTCCATCATCATCATTGTATTATTTTAGCACGCCTGTGCTGGACTGTTCCACAAAATGGATGAACATAGGTCCATATGGTCCTGTTCCCATAGTCAGATGGTGTAAAGACGACGGCGCCGTCAGGTACAGTGAGCCAGGATACAGGGATGAGAATAGATGAACACGGAGGAATCTCGATGTCGTCAGCCACAGACAGTTTGCTGGACGAAGCCGTGTCAGGCGAGGCAGCGCTGCACGGCCTACGTCAACCAGTCTCCTGACTGATTGTCTGGTTCTCGGCTTCTCTGGAGTGAAATGGCCAGAAAAGGGGTCTTCCTCGGCACCTTGAGTTGAACCCCTTCTGCAATGACTCTGTTGAGCTAAGCTGACCTAACGCCATTGGTTTCCATCATCATCATTGTATTATTTTAGCACGCCTGTGCTGGACTGTTCCACAAAATGGATGAACATAGGTCCATATGGTCCTGTTCCCATAGTCAGATGGTGTAAAGACGACGGCGCCGTCAGGTACAGTGAGCCAGGATACAGGGATGAGAATAGATGAACACGGAGGAATCTCGATGTCGTCAGCCACAGACAGTTTGCTGGACGAAGCCGTGTCAGGCGAGGCAGCGCTGCACGGCCTACGTCAACCAGTCTCCTGACTGATTGTCTGGTTCTCGGCTTCTCTGGAGTGAAACGGCCGGAAAAGGGGTCTTCCTCGGCACCTTGAGTTGAACCCCTTCTGCAATGACTCTGTTGAGCTAAGCTGACCTAACGCCATTGGTTTCCATCATCATCATTGTATTATTTTAGCACGCCTGTGCTGGACTGTTCCACAAAATGGATGAACATAGGTCCATATGGTCCTGTTCCCATAGTCAGATGGTGTAAAGACGACGGCGCCGTCAGGTACAGTGAGCCAGGATACAGGGATGAGAATAGATGAACACGGAGGAATCTCGATGTCGTCAGCCACAGACAGTTTGCTGGACGAAGCCGTGTCAGGCGAGGCAGCGCTGCACGGCCTACGTCAACCAGTCTCCTGACTGATTGTCTGGTTCTCGGCTTCTCTGGAGTGAAACGGCCGGAAAAGGGGTCTTCCTCGGCACCTTGAGTTGAACCCCTTGTGCAATGACGCTGTTGGGCTAAGCTCCTGATTGGTTGACGCATGTTTGCGTGTACCGGAATTTCCATGAGTGCCAGGTGTTGGCGCGAAAGTGTACGACGAGGATCGCCAAATGTTATCCTGTTATGTAAGGCATGAAGAACGCATATGAGGTTGCCTTTTATTCCATGCAATGTGAAAATGTGAAACGGCTAAGCTTCTGCTTAATAGAACCATTTCAGCGAAAAGGTGTCCCAGCGACGGCATTGCCGATGTTATTGGAATTTGCAAGTGCGCTGTCACATATGTTAGCACACGTTTGCAGGCGACAGCTCCGTCGATGGTCCGGCCATGGCTTAGGGGGCATTGAGGCGGGATGCTTCCCTCTCCCGAACATAATTCACGATCATCTGCTGACGGTGTTGAAGTTCGACTGAGAAGCCTTAAGGCTTCGTGTTCCACCTCCTGTACGGATGGATTTTGCTTTTTCCGATGCTTCTCCTCACGCTAGCAAGAAAGGCTAATCTAAGCTGCTGACTGCAGCTTATCTGGTGGTCTCGCGTCTGCCATAGTGAAGGAGCTGCATGCCCCGTCGATCTCCTGCCTGAACAGCAAAGAAGACGAAATAGCCTGGGGCACGTGCGGTGTCCACAGCCCACTACCGCAAGCAACACTAACGCCAGCACAGACGCTCAAGCACCAGAACAATCATTAACAGCCTAGCCCTGCGCGACCTGCACTCTGAGCCGCAAAGAAGACGAAACTGCCACGGGCGCATGTTGAGTGCTCACGTTCGTGAGGTTGTCACATGGGGTTTGATCTATGAAGGCCATCATAGTTAGCGTCCAAGAAGAAGGTTCAGATGCAAATAAATGTATTTTGGACTGAACCCTGCCCTTTCATTCTATTCAAAAAAGCTTGCTGCATCGCCCTTTGCCACCGGTGTGTAATTCCGAAAGAATGAAACCGGAAAAGAAAACTAACTGCTGCGCCGCTTTAATGTGTGGTGGGTACACGTAAAAGAAGTATGAGCAGCACAATAGAATACCTAACGTTAACTGCTTTGCCATGTAAGTTGCATTATAAATGATGCAAGAAAACTCCGACTGAATAATTCAGGACAATGAAACGAAGCTGGCTGCCTAAAGCTGTTGCCTCAGTTTACTAACCTTCAACAGGCAACGTGAACGGCGAGAAACGCTATCAGGGCAGGAGTTCATAAAATAGATGATGTCGCACAATCTTCCAGTGTCAGAGAAAAAAGCAGAGAGGGTAGAGTAGATATACATCCAAGAAGTAAAGGCTGTTACGCAGCCCAACTTCTGTTATATGTTAATGCTGGCTAGTACATACAGGGTAAAAAGAAATTAATGTGAGGGTAAAAGATCACGTCAAGAAGAAATATATTGCCTAAGAAAATTTCTACTCTACAGGGCTAATAGATGTAATCCTTTCTGCTTATTCTTAAGAGAGCCTAATATGTTTTGTGGAGGTAAATCTAATGAGCTTATGTAAGAGCTCGTGCATTTAGATTTTCTGTGCAACAAAATCTTTCAAGAGGGTCATTTATTCACTGACTTTAGCAAAAATTGTAAGCAGTAAACCCAAATTTAAGTAAGCAAGGAACACATTGAAGCATGCGAACTATAATTAGAACACAAAGCTCTTGGAAATTCCAGCGTTTGGTGGCTAG